>NW_019154098.1:8553639-8613088 GCF_002288905.1 Enhydra lutris kenyoni | reverse complement strand
GAGGATGGAAGCTGAACGCGGGTGTTACGGGTAATGCTCCCACCCCCACCCTCCACCCTGACCCGGAGTTCTCTTCTGCCCAACGCAGATAGGATAATGCTCCCACCCCCACCCTCCACCCTGACCCGGAGTTCTCCTCTGCCCAACGCAGATAGGATAATGCTCCCACCCCCACCCTCCACCCCTGACCCGGAGTTCTCCTCTGCCCAACGCAGAATCACTGTGCCCTCAAGGTCCATGTCAGGGACTGGCAAATGCTCTCCATGAAGGAAATATTGTGGTCTTTGTGGCCCATCTGGTCTCTGTTGCAACTACTCACCTTTGCCATCATAACACAAAAGCAGCCACGAACAATGCAGGAATGAAAGAACAAGACTGTGTTCCAATAAAACTTTATTTATGGGCACTGAAATTTGAATTCCATTTCATGAGCCACAAAATATTTTCTCCTTTTGATTTTTATCCCCAGATGTATTAAATTGTGAAAACCACTCTCAGCTGGTGGACGCTACAAAAACAGGTGTCCTGTTGGATTTGGCTAACAGGCTGGTTACTACCCTCCAGTCTATACTTTTGTCCCAAATCCCAGGGTGTCTTCTCTGCCAACTTGCAGAATGATTACTGGATTCAAGCCCTCACTCTGTCCTTTACTGCCCGTGTGAGGCAGGGAGCACTGCTCCAACGCTCAGGACACAGGTTCCATCCACCGGTGGGTGATGATGATGTCAGAAGTCATGTTGGGGGTCTCTGCCAGGCCCTCTCTGGCAAATAGGGGGGCTCCATTCAGCAGTGAAGAAGACTCTGAGTGTCAGAGTGGGACCAACACCATAGGGAGCTACCAATAGCTGGAAAAGCCAATGCCGGATCCCTAGGCTGTGGGTGGGGTCTGGCCAACTTCCCATTCACCTGGAAGTCTCATATTCACGCTTAAAACTGGATCTCAGCCACATACTCTTTCATTTTTCCAACCAGCAAAACTATGCAAGATTATGGTGAATCCATCTTTACTTTTGCACACTTTGTTTTCATGAAATAGGATTTGCATCCATCAAGGCTATGGAGATAAGACGTGGGGTGGGTAAGGGATGTGGGTTAGTGTTACATCACACACTGTATGGGCAAGAAGCACAGAGCACAGCTGGTTTTAAAAACCTAACCAACCTGTTTTGTCTCTTACAACCTTGTTCTCATAAATGACCCCAGTACTTACACAACCAGGAAATGTGGGTTTACACTGGATTCCGTTGCCTCCCTCCCACACCATTAATCACACAGATCCCTTCATTTGGCCTGGGACCACAGAACCCCCCTTACCCCTCCTGCTTAGCATTCTGCCCTCCTTCATTTAGGCCACATTTGACCCCCTAAAATCATGTCCTTAAACTCATCTAGATCATCATCATCTAGATATTCCTTAGTTTTGAATTTATGGTTTATTTCCCATTAAAAAAATCTGATCATAACACTTACTTGACAGAAACTCCTTAATGGCTTTGGATGATGAAAAAAGGGCTGGAGATAGATGGAGGGATGATTGCACAACAGTGGGGATAGGCTTAACATCGTCACACTATGCACTTAAAGATGGTTAAAATGGTAGGTCTTTCTGTTATGTATATTTCGCTACAATACAAAATTCTTTAATGGATCCCAATGATCACAGAATGCCCTTGTAAAGTTTAGAGGGACCTCAGAGAAACTCACATCCTGTGTGACACAAATTTTATTCCATTCCGTACTCTTCCATCTTAACCCTCACTAACATGAGGTTCCCATTCACCCCTT
Source organism: Enhydra lutris kenyoni (assembly GCF_002288905.1). Taxonomy (NCBI): domain Eukaryota; kingdom Metazoa; phylum Chordata; class Mammalia; order Carnivora; family Mustelidae; genus Enhydra; species Enhydra lutris. The sequence continues at coordinate 8,611,303 of NW_019154098.1, read as the reverse complement.
CCTGTCTCTGTCTAATCTGCCTGATGCATACCTTGTTCTTCCCTCTTTTCTGCTTCCTGAGCAAATTCAACCTTTAAGATCAGGTCAACAAGATCCTCTGTCAGCTTTCCATCAACTTTTTCCCATTGACTTCACTTCTCTCATGCAGGTAGAACTAAATGATTCATTGTTTGATGATAATATTAAATACTAGATCAGAGGGGAAAGGGATAAGCTGGATGTTAGATAAAAGAACCATGTGCTACAAGCAGCTGTGTGGCTGCCACTTGGCCAGTAAGTGACATCATGACTTTGCATTCTTCGGATGACGTTCCCCATACTCCTCTCCACCTCATTCCCCTTCACATTTGAGCCTTACTGGAAATTTTGCAATTACCATCCTGTTTTTTGGGGTTTTTTTTTTGAAGAGTTTTACCACGTTCTCTTGTTTCCCCAAATAATATGCTATTATTTAGCTGTACCTGGTTTTGAACTTTATATAAATGGAATCATATTTCATATTTCCCATGAGTTGCTTTTTTCCCCTCGAAACAACTCTCATGAGATGCATGCACTTTATTTTAAAAAGAAGATTTTATTATTTTGAGAGAGAAAAAGAGAGCGAGAGGGATCGCAGAGGGAGAGGGAAAAGCAGACTCCCCACTGAGCAGGGAGCCCAACACCCGCCTCGATCCCAGGATCCTGAGATCATGACCTGAGCCAAAGGCAGATGCTTAACCAACTAAGTCACCCAAGCACCCCAAGACATTTATTCACTCTTTTGCACTTTTCTGTAATTCCTAAATTTTTACAGCGGTATACTTTCCCCATTGGAGGAAGATAGTGCACTTGAAAAAACCTGTTTCTGCCAGTAATTGACATTTCGGTCACTTCCAAGATTTTCTATTAAGATTTGTGCTGATGTGGCCAACTCTCTACAGGTGTCTTGAGACAATTGCAGGATTCTCCAGGATCTGCCCAGAAGAGCATTGCTGGGGTAGACGCACACACTATCTGCGATGCCAGATTGAGATCGGCAGTGATTTTACCAAATTCCGCTCTCACCCAGAATTGGCGGGAGGAGGGACTGCCCGATTTCCTTGCATCATTTATTGTCAGACTTTAATTTTTGCTAATCCGGCGGTTGTGAAATGACATCTCATTGTGGTTTTATGTCTCCCTGCTGACTAGAGAGGTTGAGTTTGTTTTTGTATGGTGATTGTTCATTCATTTTGCCTTTTCAATGGAATAGAATCTGTTTTGCCCATTATTCTACTGAGCTGTTTGTTCTTATTGATTTGTAGTTTATTGCATATTCCGAAAAGCAATTCATTGTCAATTTCAGATGTACAAATATTTCTTCCTCATTTTGGCTTCTCTTTACACCCCTCTATGGTTTCTTTTGATACATTGAAGCTCTCCAGTTTAAGGCAGACAATTTTTTTCTCTTCATTGTATGTGCTTTTGTGTTGTTGTTGTTTTTTTAAATAAATCCTTTCATACTTTGAGGCCATGAAGCGACTCTTCTGTATCTTCTAAAATTCCCACAGTTTTACCTTTACCTTCATAGTCTCTGAGGCTCCTGGAGTTGATATCTATACATAATATGACAAGAGTATCCCAGTTAAAAATATTTTCCTACGTGGATAAAACTGATTCTAGTATCTACTCTTTTCCTCGACCAGCTATACTGTTCTCATAGAAGGAGTTTCTTTTCTCAGGCTCTCCATTCAGTTCCAACGTCCACTCCGTATCTACACGGCACAGTCTTCATTCCTAGAACTTGATACCAAGTCTTGATATCTCATAAAGTAAGTTATAGCACCGGTTCTTCACATTTTATAATCAGCTTGCCAAGTTCCACCAAAAAAAAAAAAAAAAACCCCAAAACCCACAAAAAACAAAAAACAGACCCCCCCCAAAACCTTGTCATGATTTGAATGATCTGATTCTTAATCACGGCTCTCATGATGTTTTATATGATGTACGCAAATCTATGTACACTTACTTATTCACAGAATGCACATCTTATCCTAAAAGCTTTCCATCATGCCTTACACATAGTAAGTTTCTTGAATGAAAGAATGTATGAATGAATGATCAAATTCCTCTATTCAGCTGAGATTCACTCTTAGATAGAACTCCAGATTTATAGCGAGATGAACAGTTCATCTTTTGAAAAGATCTTTCACTCCGTAAAAGATGAGGGAAAGGAGTATCTGTCATTATGTGAGCACCTACTATGTGCCTGGAATGATGTCAGAGAGGAAGGGACAGGAGCCATTTTGGAATCACATAAAAAGTTAAGCTCCTTCAGTATTTTGAAAACAAGATAGAGTTTTCAAAAAAGAGGATGTGTAACCATCTTCTCAGGGCTTCGTGGAAGGTCTCTTCCTTAAGCTTTCATGTGTGTGGGCTTCATGAGTTGCTCCCAGTGCCAACTTGCCCAACACTTTGTGCCTGAGACCAAGACCTTCGGAAGTTGAACGCCTCATTAAACACGGCTCACAAAAGACCAAGTGGTTTGGCCCTTCCTATGTATACGAATGAAAGAGTCACACCCTTGCAGGAAGCTAGTGCTTTTCTCTGCCTGGGAAATCTTAGGAGAGAAAACACCCATTTAAACAATTTAAGTGTGTGTGAAGGTGGGGTAGGATTTACTGATGAATTTTTAAATTTGCTCATAGAGGACTTTGACACACAGACTTAACCCTTGGAAAACAAGGGGTCTTCTGCTATATGGCACCATGAACAAATATCACACCTCCGGCTTTGCTCCCTGAGCTTGCAGATCACTGCTTGTGTCACAGTAGATGGGCACCTGACCTCTCGGGTAGAGAGAGTCCTCGTTGGCAATGGGAATAGAAATAACCAGGCTCACCATAAGAGGGGCACGTGGTAGGAATAGGATGACATTTTGGGGAGCTCTTTGTAGCCAGTAGAATGTCTTAGAAATTCTAGATTTCTTATGCACTCACTCAACAAAAAAGGGAGGGACAGTGAGGGCTGAAGGTCAGCAGGAGGGCAATGAGACCTCTACAGGAGACCTGACCACCCTTCACAGCACCCCCCACCTCAGACAATCCCTCATACTATGCAGGTCACTTCTTCAAGAAGCTTGGAGGCATCTCCTCAGGGCTCCAATGGCTTCTTTTCCTGGGGAAACTTACAGGAGGAAATCTGGTGTGATATGCTCCAGTCCCCAGCACTGCAGCTGGCATCAGGATGGAAAAGACAGTCATCATCCCCCTCGTCCATGGCTCCTTCTAGATTCCTTTCACGCTCAGCCAACACCTCAGCCTCAGTGGCTTACCTGCTGCGGCGACTAGAACTTCATCTCCGCAGGTGCTCGAGCTGGAGCCACCATGCTCTGCTGACATCGAGGCTGCCGCCCTCCTATGTACAGTACAAATAAGAAACGGTGTATCAGGGACCAAGGACCCAAATAGATCAAGCATATGTCCCATGACCTGATGTGTAGCAGCAACACAACACCGCCACCTTGATCAGTCTGTAATCCGGGCCAGCATGGTCCCTGCTCTCCTTGCTTTGCTCACCCTTGGCGTGGAGAACCGCAGTTTGCAATTCATCCATCTTTCTGTGGAGGATTGCTTGGATGATGAGGCCACCATGTCCTGAGGCCTCCTGCCAGGAAGAGCCTGCACCTAATGGCTGATCCCTGGCAAGGTGCAAAGACTCAGTCCCTGTACTGCATCTCAGAACAGCTCTGCAGGCCCACCTCAGCTTCTGAGCTCTCTGTGGGGCTGGCTGAGCCTTTGTCAGGACATAGTTACAACCCAGCTGCTCCCTGGGCCCAATCCTGCTTCCTTACCCCCCTCTTCCATAGATGCACCTTCGTTCTCATATCTAAGAAGGGTCAGTGGTAGCAATACATTCATGGAAAACTTCATCACACATTTGTTCATTCATTTATTCATCTGCTCATTTACCATGAAGTTACTTACTAAGCTCCACCTGTATGTCAGGCTCTACATTACATGCTGGAGGACTTAAACAGTAAGACGTGGCCTCCTGAAGGAGATCGATGCGCAGAGACGTTAAATTGTGAAAGAAAAAAGCTCTCCAAAATCATGCATAGAAACTGTAAAAAAAATTAAATAAAAATTTAAAAAAAAGAAAAAAATTTAGAAAAAAAAGAGCCCAGGGAGGGAAGTGATCACCTGCCTGGACAAGGCTTTTCATAGGTGGGGCATTGTCAGTGGGGCATGTGAGATGAGTAGGAGTTCACCAGAAGAACAGGGCTCTTAGCTCAAGCTTCGCCCTCTCTGAACAGGCTGAGGAAGTGCAAGATACGATTGAAGCAAGACAAGCGGCCTGGAGAGGCGCACTATCTTTCTTTGACACGATTTTCCCCTAATGCTTCTCAGACTGTGGTTCTGGGAATGCTGGTAAAGGGAAAACAAAGCCTCTCAGGGGTCTAGGAGGATCGTGTCTGGAAAGTTGGTGTGGGGATGACAGACAAGGGAGAAAGCACTCAGGCGAAAAGCTGCCTAAAAAGTCATTATGGGCTTTTAAGTAAATTCTCAATTATAATTATTCTAATGGCTTTAATAAGTCTGCAATTTGGAGCTATGATGTTCTAATGTGTCAGCTGTCGTATGTCTCAGCAAAAAACTCGTTTTCCCTTTGAAAGCCAATATTAAGAAGGCACCTGCCACGGAGAATCCTGCCAATTTCTCACTCAACAGAGGTTGGGACCTCTTATACCATGTTGAAACCCAACTCAGGCCCAGCTGCGAGGTGCAGCTCGCAGCCCAACCTTCTCAGAGCTGTCTCCCCCAGGGTCTACACCTCTGGGTCTTCAGCAACAACAGCAGAGATATGCCGGTGGGGATGGTTATGGTGTTAGATGTGGATATAAACCCCCCTCTGCATCATGGTAGCTAGGCAACCTGAGGTGAGCCAGTTCCCTTCCCCAGGTCTCCGTCTTCTCTTGTAAAATAGGCGTGACAGTGAAGCCAACCTCACAGTGCTAGGACAAACAATCCCATACAGTAAAAGTCCCTGTTTATCCTTTTAGGGTTTTTTGGGTTTTGTTTTTTGTTTTTCCCATTAGAGCCCAACTCCTTTTTTTCTTTTTTAAGATTTTATTTATTTATTTGACAGGGACAGATCACAAGTAGGCAGAGAGGCAGGCAGAGAGAGAGAGAGAGAGAGAGGGAAGCAGGTCCCCGCTGAGCAGAGAGCCCGATGCGGGACTCGATCCCAGGACCCTGAGATCACGACCTGAGCCGAAGGCAGCGGCCTAACCCACTGAGCCACCCAGGCGCCCCCAACTCCGTTTTTGCATATGAGAAAAAAGGGATCAATCACTTCTACAGTGTCACTTTGCTACGAAACTGCTAACACCGTGAAATGGGGTCGAAGGCCAGTCGAGAGAGTTCTTTTTGAAGTCAGAAAATGGCTCTGCCTTCTTTCACTTGTGGTACCCGTGAGCGAGGTACACTCTGGCCCCAGGGCTCTGGCAACTGCTTCCCCCCAACTTCCCTCCCCTGGTAGCTCTTCCTCCAGATCCTTCAGGGCAAACATTGTCTATTTATTTAGGACTCTGCTCCAAAGGTGACTTTATCAGGGAGGATTCCCCGAGGAAAGAAGAAGATTCTTCCTCCAAAGAGCCCCCATCACTGTCTATGCCCCATACCCGGAGGTGTTAGCCTTCATTTTGCCCTTTGCCATCTGACATAATGACTTGTCTGTTGGTTTATTGTCTGCCTCCACCCGTTAGAATGCTAACTCTCTGGGAATGGAGGTATCAGTTTTATTCACTGCTGTGCGTCTGGGTCCCAGAACAGCCCCCCAGAGCAGACCGGCTATGTAATACCTATTTACTGTGCAGAGATCGAGTAAGCATGTCAATTTCTCCAAGCTTCTGACTCTTCCTGGGAATGGAAGCACCTCCCCGCAAGGGTGATGCAGGAATAGTTTATATGAAATGTCCGGCGTAGGCCATGGCACGGCATGCAGGAGAGTGTCAGTTAATGGCTCTGATTATGATAATCGGACCCAGCCAGCAGCCTCTGTGGCTGGGGCAGGCCTCCATGTCTGACCCTGCTGCTAAAAGCCAGTGTTTCCCAGATCTGGCTGCGCATCAGAGTCACCTGAGGAGCTTTGGGAAAACACAGCTGTCCCGGCCTGCTGCGGTCATCCTGACCCATGCCTGCTAATGGGGTCAGAAATCTGCATATTTTAAATACTGGAGTGTCCCCAATGTTTCCCATTCAGACAGGAGGCAGCTCTGGAGAGAGATGTCCTGATGTGGATGTCTCCTGAGAAGTCATTTTCATTATGATGAGGAATAAACCCTTCCTGAGCCAGGTAAGGGCTATCTATGAAACCATGTTTATAAGTGAGGGAAAGGGAGTGAAGGGCTATGCAGCAGGGAGAAGTTGCTGGAAGGGAGACGGCCACATGATCAGACTGAGAGCCCACGCCAGTCCCCCTCAAAGCCTGGCCAGATACACTTCTGCAGGTCAAGCAACCGGACCTGATGCGATCACTGCGCTTCTTCTTTCCATCTCAGTGGCGTTAGGCGGCAGGTAGGCAGTGAATGCTTGAAGGCTGTTTGCATTTCTGAGTGTTTAATCTTTTAATTATGACTCAGAGTCTTTACAGCGTAAAGCTAATAAACAAACACATGGCCTCTTTCTTGACCTTCATTTCCTGCACAGAGTGTTTACACAACTGTGAATCCCCACGGTGTAAAATACTGGGGCCAAGAGGTAAACCCACTGGGTAAACAAACTGAAATCACTCCATGTTTACAATAACATAAGTGTATACAAAAGTAACTGGGTGATATTTTCTCAGTAATTATCTAGATGTGTTGCTGTCTAATGCTGTCACCATTAGTCACATATGACTATTTAAATTTAATTAAAATCGAATTAAAAGTTCCGTTCCTCCATGGTCCTCACCCCATTTCAAGTACTCTGTAGCCACATGGGTCTGGGGCTCTGCTGCCGGATAGCATGGCCAGGGGCGATTCCCACCACCGCACAGTGAGCGCTGATGTAAATTTCCAGCAGAGGACAGCTGCGATGGAGGAATCTGTAACAGGTGGTATGAGCCCAATGAGTGGTAAAACCCAAGAAAGGGCAAAACCAAAACAAAACAAGAACAAGAACAACCCCCCCACCCCAAAAAAAAAACTAAAAAAAATGTGTGTCATTGAAAAACTTGAGTCTCAGAGTGCGTCTCTCTAGGGCCTTTATCATCTTGGATATTTAAGAAGATGTTGACAGTTACTGATAGGAGAACATGGTCAGTACCTTGAACAGATCATAAAAGAAAATATGACTTTGGACAGGCGGTTGGTAAGTTTTCTCCCAAAGAGTGGCTTTGCCTGTCCAAGGTATAGAAACGTGGGACCCCGGATTTCTGCCACCTCCCTTGAGACTATGGCTGTACCGTTCACAGCCCTTGGAGAGCCCAGGTAGGATGGGAAGCCTCCAATATTGGGTTAGCGTCTACATTGCTCTTCAGAGGAAAGAAAACCCTATTGAATTTGAGAATTCTGATCACCCGAACCCACACTTTCTCTCTATCCGTACCCGCCCCCGCAGGAAAGACCAGCTGGATTGGGACAAAGGGAACGGTGCCCCTCACACTGAAGCGTTGGGATCTGGCATCAGGATCTGGCTGCATGGAACCGGTTCAGCGGTGTCATCTCAGAGAGCTACAGTTTGCTCGTAGGGATGCAGGGGTGCTCATGGGCCTGTCAGATGGAGCAGTTTCAAGAGGGAAATGCGACAGCGCATGCAAAGCGCTGAATTCAGCCCTCACCTCTTGGCGCACACATAATTGATGGTTTATTGTCATGTGTGCACCTGAGTTTGTAGGTCAGGCTGCTGTCCTAGCGCCAAGTCTCCACGTTGGCTCTCGTTAACTGGCAGCTTCCCTAAATATATCTACATTTTTTTTTATGTTGATTTCCTCATCTGTAAACTGTGAATGGAGCTCCCTCTGTGCAAATCCGTTAGGAGAAGCAAATGACGGGAAGAATGTCGAGGAGCCGCGAGGGGCTGGACGCACGGGAAGAGCTCCCAGAGAGCTGTTGCTTCTCTTCCTCTAAGACGCATCACTGGCGCACAATACATTTTCGGTCCCCCACCTTTTTCCTTGTTCGGGCCGAAACTGGGCTGGACCACGGTTGACCTCAGATGAATTTGCCTTCCACTGCGAGCCCTGTTTTGTCCAAGCATCCCTTCTACCCCCTGGAGTTTGTAGGCAGAGAGGTCGTTCTTTCTCAGAGCATCCCTGATGGCCCAGAATACCTGGGAACTGAGGGCAGGTCAGCAGGTAAGAACGGAAAATCTCAGCTGAGCTTGTTGTTTGATCTTTGACTTCTTACCCTAACGGCACTTGGCTCAGCATGAGGCTGGGTCCCTGCTGGAGCGGGACTTGTCCACAGGGTGAGCGAGGCACGGAGAGCGACCAAGAGAATCCAGAAGCACCAGCTTGAGCAGTAGGTGATGGAGCTCTGGCCTGTTCCGACTTTCACCCCCAAAGTGCCAACCCTGCACGTTTGCCCGGACCTTTCATTTCCCAGGGGATTTCACTACACCCGGGGCAGCAGACAGACAGGGGGGTTTCTAACTCCACTGCAGAGATGGAAGCTGACCCTCAGAAAGGAGGATGACTTTCCAGAAAGGCATGGAACCGCTGAGAACCGAGGAATAGCAAAAAGCCTACCTCTCCTCAACCAGATGGAAAATGGGGAGAGGTGGTGATACACAACACAGAAGACAGAGCTGGTAGAGGCTGTGTCATCAGGTGAGGGGACAACAGGGTGAGGGGCCCTGAAAATGCCCACAGGAGAGACAAGCCTGCCGCTGAAGATGGGAAGTTTCAAGAAATACCCACTCCCCCCTTTCTCCTGCCCACCATCCTTCTGCCAGTGTTTTCCAGAGGCAGCTGGTGTGGGAGGCCTGGAAGGGCAGTCCCCTGCACACAGAGTGGAGGGAAGGGTCTGGGAGGAGACAGGCCCATGACCAGCCTAGAAAGCTCAGCCATCCTGGCTTCTTAGAGTGACTCTGGGCAGCCTCTCTCAGGGCCTAAATGGCTCCCTTCAAGGTTCAAGTTCCCTAGCCAGGACTGTGAGGACCCCAGCTTGAAATCGTGGCTTCCTACTTCGCTGGCTGAGGGACCTTGGCCTTCTAGTGTGACCTCAGTTGTCATCTGTGTAAGGGGAGTGGCTATATGCACCTCATAGTGTTGTTGGGAAGATGAAACATGCATGCGCGCGCACACACACACACACCCCTGACCATCTGATATTCAAAATCACTTATTCCTGGCAGAGCAGCGGCTTCTGTCTGCTTGCCATAACCCAGTCAACCCATGGAAGGTCAGTGCAAGCTTCCCCTCATCAGATTAGGCTTTTCTAATGTAAAAGGCACGCAGAATTATCAGCATGACCTGCAAAGATGGAATCCAGACCTTCCAATCTGTGCACACTCAACATAGAGGTGGAGGGGGAACAGGTTCTTGGGGAAAGAAAATACTGTACTCCTTTGGTGGATAAAGCACAGATATACATGTGGACTAGAAAGAAGGATGAAGTCTGTCTTTGGCATTAACATTTCACGGTGAGGAGGTGGGGGTTGGGGGACTAGATCTAAAAGGTTCCCTAGATGGACAATAAATGATGGTGTCTTGGGTCCCTCTGGAATTGCTAAAAAATTCGGGGGGAATGGGCCTCAACCCCTGACCTGAGAGTAGCGGAGGGTACAGCAGACTTGGCATGGGCTTTCACATTAGATCCAAGCAATGTAAAGTCCCCACTGCATGATTTCCAGGGCACACAGCTTTCGGAGTTGGGGTGGTCATGTCTTCTCCAAGAAACATGGGAGTTAGGGGAGGTAAAACCTGCCAGGCACCATGACTGGTCCGTTTCTGCCGCCCCACGTCTGAGGCACGGACTAACAAGATTTTGCTCAAAGCCAAATCTTGGGACCTTTTTCTCATTTCTGAGTTTCAGTTCATGGCCCTCTCCCATCTCCTGACCCTGGACTCCCCTCGCCCATCGAGTGCCCGACAACTTTTCCCTGGATCTGTTCTTCTTCTAATGAATAAGGCGCCCATGGCCTCAGCCAGCCTTGGCCAGTGCTGGGCCTGGCTGGCCTGCTCCTGGTGCCTTTTGAGGACAAATCAGACTGTCAGTCCCTGAGTCCCCTTCACTCACCCTCAGCTGTAATGCCACAGCCATCAACGATGATCTCTGTGCCTCAGCGTCTAGCGACAACTACCCGGTACAGTCTATGCAGCGTTGGTTCCAAAACAAGGCCCCTTCTCTCCCTCGAAGCCTCACAGCTTGATGTCTGTGCTCAGGTGTGTTTAGGCCCGATCTGGCCTAACTCTGCATTCTCTCGTTCTCTGCTTTGCAGCTAACCTTCCAGCACAATTACGAATGGCAAGAGGCAGGTGAGCTCCTGTCACTCCCTGCAAACACTCAGGAGAAGTCTCCTTCACAGATGCCAGCCTCCACTTAGTCCTAGCTCCCCTGCGGCTTCACCTATAGAACCGCCTCCAAACCTCTTTGGATCTGGTGTTTGCAAACATTTACTAATAGCTTATTGTATTAGTTTCCTGGGTCCGCCCTAATAAAATACCACAAAATGAATAGCCTGAAGCAGCAGAAATATGTTCTCACAGTTCTGGAGGCTAGAAGTCCAACAAGGTGTGGCAGAGCCAGGCTCCCTCTGAAGACCCTGGAGGAGGATTCTTCCTTCCTTCCTGTTAGCTTCTAGTGGTTATTGGTAAGCCCAGTTTGGTAAGCACAGTTTTTGATCTGCTCAGGCCTCATGTTAATATATACCTCCTTCTTCATGTGGCTATCACCCTGTGGGTTCCTCTGTCTCTTCACAAGGCCTATGTCCAAGTGCCTCTCATTTTATTTTTTTTAATTTAAATTCAATTGGCCAACATACAGTACATCATTAGTTTCAGATGTAGAGGTCAGTGATTCAACAGTTGTGTTTAACACCTGTGGTCATCACATCCCGTGCCCGTCTTAATGTCCATCACCCAGTTACCCCATCCTTCCACCCACCTCCCTTCCAGCAGCCCTCAGTTTGTTTCCTAGAGTTAAGAGTCTCTCATGGTTTTTCTCTTTCTCTGATTATTTCCCGTTCACTTTTCCCTCCTTTCTCCTACCGTTTTCTGCCCTGTTTCTTATAGTCTACATATGAGTGAAACCATATGATACTTGTTTTTCTCTGTCTGACTTATTTTGCTTAGCCTAAATACCATCCAGTTCCATCCATGTCAATGTAAATGGTAGGTCTTCATCCTTTCTGATGGCTGAGTAATATTCCATTCTATATATGGACCACATCTTCTTTATTCATTCATCTGATGAAGGACATCTTGCATCCTTCCACAGTTCGGCTCTTGTGGACATTGCTGCTATAAACATTGGTGTTCATGTGTTTCTTTGGATCATTACATTTGTAACTTTGGGGTAAATACCCAGTAGTATAATTGCTGGGTCGTAGGGTAACTCTATGTTTAACTTCTTGAGGAACTTCCATTCTGTTTTCCAAGAGAAATAACATCAAATAAAGCCCAACCCAAGCAGGAGAAGAGAAATAATAAAGATTAGAACAGAAATCAATGAAACAGAAACCAAAAGAACAGTAGAGCAGATCAATGAAACTATAAGCTGGTTCTTTGAAAGAATTAATAAGATCAATAAACCCCTAGCCAGACTTTTCAAAAAGAAAAGAGAAAGGACCCAAACTAATAAAATCACAAATGAAAGAGCAGAGATTATGACAAACACCAAGGAAATTCAAACAATTTTAAGAACATATTATGAGCAACCATATGCCAACAAATTAGGCGATCTGGAAGAAATGGATGAATTCCTATAAACTTATAAACTACCAAAACTGAAACATGAAAAAATAGAAAACCTGAACAGACCCATAACCACCAAGGAAATTAAAGCAGTGATCAAAAATCTCCCAACAAACAAGAGTCCAGGGCCGGATGGCTTCCCAGGGCAATTCTACCAAACACTTAAAGAACTAATACCTATTCTTCTGAAGCCGTTACCAAAAAAATAGAACTGGAAGGAAAACTTCCAAACATGTTCCATGAGGCCAGCATGACCTTGATCCCAAAACCAAATACCCCTCATTTTAGAAGAGCTTAAGTCATTGGATTGAGATCCACCTGAATCCACTACGACCTCATTTTAGTTTGGTGATATCTACTAAGATCTTATTTCCAAATAGGGCCCATTCCATTGCACAAGGGGAGGAGTTAGGATATCAAGATATTTTTATTAGAACACAATTCAACCCACAACATCTAGTATTTGCCAAGTCTTGTGTTAGGCACCTGCACGGGCCTGATGAGTCTACACCTTTAAGGCACATTCAAGCCATGAGGTTCTTCAAACCGACTCTTTTTTCTGTCCACTTAGAATCCCCAGGCTCAGCTGCCTGGATCCCGGGCTTTCTTTTTCCTCTAGAGCTAAATTTCCCAAGATTCTTTTTATTTTATCTTTCTTGAATTACTGCAATATCTGCGTCTAATCCCTAGGAAATAGGAAGTTTCGTGCAGTGTGGTATCTGTGCAAACATCAGCTGGGGCGAGGCCACGCCGCCGGCTCAGGGTTTAATAAGGAAGACATAGGAAAGGAATGAATTAAAGGGAAGAAGAATAATCAGGGGTCTCAGTTTCTTTTAGGAAAAAAAAAAAAGAATCTCAATAATTTTCATGGGAATCCTTACTTCCAACTCAACAACTCTACTCAGTTTTCCCTCCAGAAACTGACAGAGTGAACAGATGCCCTGAGAAGCAAGCTCCAGTAAGGGTTGGCCAACTCTTTCTGGAAAGGGCTTTGTGGGCCATCAGGTCTTTATCACAACCGCAATGATGCAACTTAGACATTGTGGTGGGAAAGCAGCCGAAAACTATATATAAAGGCAGGACATGGCTATGTTCCAATGAAAGTTTATTTATGAAAACAGATGATAGGCTGGATTTGAGGACCAGAAAGCATCCTGAGTGGAGCCAAGAGCAGGTGGCTGGACTATGTCTGAGCAGCTGGCCGCAGCTGGTGCATATCCCTCCATGGGAGTCTCCACTTCTCCAAATGCCTGTTCTGCACATTCTGGAAGAAGGGCCTCTTTCATACTGAACTGGGTTCTGTCTCCCACCTCCCTGTGCCCTCCTTACTGGTCCTGGGCCATAGAGCACAACCCCAACTTTCTCGCACCCGGGAACACTTTGAATATTTATTTCCTCAAGAGTCTTCTCTCCTCCAAGCGAAATGCTCTTGAGTTCTTAGGATTATTCCTTGGCCAGCATGGTTTTAGCTTGTTTCCTTTTTCAGGTCACCCTTCGCTTTGTGGGTTATTGGCAGAGGCTGTATTTGAGCTCCTACCTCACAGACTCACCTACAGGGCCAGGTGACCGGCTTCTGGGAGACAGATAGGCTCCTCACCAGGGGACAGGATAATGATGCTGCTCTGGGGGGCTTTCTGCCACAGGAAATGGAAGCTATTTGCCACAAGGGTATCTGACATTCTGGTTGCTGTGAGTAAACAACAGCATTTCACCCTGGGACACCAGCAGGAATGGTCAGGTCACATGGGGAGGAATGGGACTTCTGGAGCCTGCTTGACCCCTGACGTGGCACAGAGAGCAGGGGCAGGTAGAAATGATCTTCATGGTCATGACACAGACTCAGAGGATTTAAAATCCAGCAAGCGAGGGATCCCTGGTGAGTCTACCCGTGTGTGCTCATCAGGGCATGTTTGTAAGGTTTTATCAAGCCATGCAGACATGCAAGAAGCCAGCAAAGTCCAGAACAGACCATCAGGGTATCAGGGACCCTATCAACAAAGGAGACAGTGACCTGACCGTCCTTCCTTTCAAGGAATAGAACAAATCTCAACCTTGTCCTTCTCCTTAGGAAGTCTTAAGCTCTCTTGTGTCTCCTCAACTATGCTAATTCTGATCTTACTAAATTCTGTTTGCTAAGTATACTTGATTAGAAGGGTCTAGAAGGGTCCAGGCTGGGTTGGGGCTGGAGAAGAACTTGGGTATCTCTCTCTCCATGTCTCTGTTTTTCTGGGTCTCTGCCTCTCTCTCTGTTGTCCCATCCCCCCTTTCCCACACAGATCTGACAGGTTTGAAACCATTTGTTTTATTAAAAAAAATTAGAACTCCTCACTTCCCTTTCCCCCTCTGTTAAAACCACCTGTCCAGATTCTGTAGAAAGCATGGGGACTGAATTCTGTCTCACATTGTTTTAACAGCTGATGCCTTGTGATACTAATAGTCTCAGAATAGGGCTGGATCTGGCTGATACACACTGTCCTATTCCTCCAAGAGAAATAACCACCCCCCAACTTTGTCCCACCCACCACTGAAGGAAAGAAAGCACTCACCACCCCAAGGTTAAGTCTAGCAAACATCAAAGTCCATTCACCTGGTGCTCCAAATTCAGGTTTATTTTCCTCTTAGTCCCTTTCTTGGTGGATGAAGTCAAGGAAAGGATTCTAATTTCATGTATTTCTTTGGTCATTTAAAAATATGAGTTGAGAATTTACTGTGTGCAACCCCTATGCTAGGTACTAGAGAGAAGAATATGAAAATATGAGCTTTGGCTTATACAATGTTATGGTTGAATTTGGGTGATAGACGCGTAAACAGAAATTGTAATATGACAAGGTACTAATTAAGGTGTTTGTGATATTGGGACCATAGGAGAAAAAGCCCTTATCATTGTCAGGGATGGAGAATTGGGCATGCAAGGCCCCACGAAGGAGGCAGCACATGCGCTGAGTGTCCCCAGGGAAGATGCTTGTCAGTGCTCGAAATGAGCATCAGATCTGAACGTCCCTGACCTGAGGATCTTTTGTGATTTCACAGTGTTCTCCAGAGGTGCCTTTCATGGAAAATGAAAACCGTACTGGCTCCGTTGGTCTCCTGATTAGTGCTCTGTGGACGTGCTGTGGGGTCTGATGTTTAATCTAGATTCTCCTCGTGCAATCCTGATACTCACTGAGAGCCCGCGGTGTCGGACGCTGTGGTAGGAAATGGCGATATCCTGGTGTCAGTTGGGCTTCTCTGGAAACAGGTGCAGCCGCTGAGTTTGGGATCCAAGATACTCACTTGGGGCCAACACCTGTGAAAGGAAGGGGAAGAAGACAGAAGGAAGCTCCCATCCCCCTCGGCACTGTCGACCCCTGGGGTCAGATAATTCTTTTCTGTTAGGGGGTCCCGTTGGGGGGCCCCTTAGTGGGGTTGCTGGCCTTCGCTCACTCAATGCCAGTAGCACTTCCCTGAGTTATGACAACCACAAATGGATCCAGAAATTGCCAAATGTCCCAGCAGGGGGGTACTGCGCACACTCACCTTGGTTCAGAGCCACCAGACGTTGGGCTCTGGAGCGAGACACATCTGTAAGAGTCGCTCCAGTGTGGGCTGAAACATCCAAGCCTACACAGCCTGTCCCTCTCTGTCACTGAGAAGGGAGTGACCTGGAAAGGAGCTGACAAAGGTCTATGCCACACTCCCCATGGCCAAGCAATGTGTTCCTCCTTCTGAAAGGGAACATGTAGTGCCTCTCCTGTCCCCCCCAATCCATGCTTGCACTCCCCCAACTCCTCTCAGCTCCTCCAGGGTCTCAGCTTGCCCGATGTCTCGAGAGGCCATTTGGAAGAAGGAAGTTAGCAGGACAGGCCACAGTCCCTGCCATGGCAGATGACATCAGGGCCACAGCTAACACTCATTCCCGTCCCTTGATGAGAGGATAAGTTCCTCTCATCCTCAGGGACTGCCCCGCCCTAGCTGGTCATGGGGCGACCAAGTATGCTCTTGTTATGGTCCTTTCAGGCCACTGCTCGGTGGGGCCGCGGTCTATGTGTGTATTGTACCCATGTAACAACTGACTCAACCGTACCGAGCTCAGACTTTCTTCCACCCCCTACTGCTGGCCTCATAGCTTCCCTCACACAGGCATGGCCGTGAGGGGCACGGTGGTGGGGGAGGCTCCCTCGTGTGACAGCAGCAGCGCCATGGCTGTCTACGCCACCTGTGTGTCCTCTCTGCTGCTGCTCCTGCTTGGGATGCCCATCTGGGATGGATTACGTCTCATCTCCTGGGAGATTGCGGCTCCTTTCAACCAGCCTGAGGTCTCAGTGTCTGTGACTGAACCCAGCTCAAGGCAGGCAGTTGCAGCCAGTTGGTCACCCGGGGTCTCCTGGTCATCGTTCTGTCTCAACCAAGGACAGTGACATGCAGGGGTTTTTCAAAGGCATGGGATTGTCTACTGTGGATGGCATGGCCTTTGGCTAAAATCAGACATCCTGCTGTGGATCTGTCCACTGGAGCCTGCCACAGGCTGCACGTGGCCACTCTTCCCATTATGATACCCAGCAGCACCGGCTCTGTGAGTACCTGAAGCCGGGACCTGCCACAGACAGGTGTTGAGAGCCTCCCGGGGCTCATGAGAAGGTTCTAATGCCACCAGGGGACTGAACGCTCACAAGCTGGCCAAAAAAGTCCACAGAGGGCCCACACCTCCCACATGGCTGCTTCTGGGAGCTCCCCTACCAGCCCTGATAGTGCACTCTCCTCTTGTCAGAGGTGCTATGGTGACAAAGAACAAATCTGGAGGGTCTGTGAAATGGGGTAACCAGGAAGAAAGAATTTTTAACCAATATACATTGTTTTCCAAATTATTCCTTTCACTGTACCTGAGAAATCCATCCCATCACCAGCAAACGCCCCAGTGGGGGCCACGAGGACAGAAGAGGGACACAGGACTGCGAGGGATACATCAACCTTGTCCCCATTTGGTAATTCTGGTGAACCCTCAGCTTTTGGACTGGGATTTTAGGTGGAGGAGGGAAGAATGAGTCACAGCAAAGTCCCTTAAGAGGACACAGTCTCTTGAGAATGACCAAGTAAGTTAGCACCTACTAATCCCATTCTCCCAACAGGGAACGTGATGTGAGGTTGGCCGGGAGACATCACCACCCATCCCACCATCTCGCACGGGAAGGAACAGAGGCTCAGAAAGAGGCGGTGACATGCCTGAGGCCATACGGTCTGTGCGTGGGGGTGCTGGGGCCGTTCCCAGGTCCCCAGGCTAAGTGATACATGTCTGACCACCAGGCCATGTGGCAGGTCGCTTAGGGCTGGAGCAGAACCAGAAGCCTATCCACCTTGGCATCATTCTTCTATCCCCAATGCCTTCCTTAGCACAATCCTGAGGTGATCATCTGCAAAAGAGAGAGAAGGAGCAGGCCAGCCCAAGCCCCCCTCTGGCTTCAGAGAGCATGCTCGGCTGTCATCTCAAGGAAACGCAATGGGGAAGGTGATTTGTGGCAGACACTGTGTTGTTAACTCTTAGGCCGGAGAGTGGGGCTCAGGAGGGAGAGCAGGAAGCTCCCAAGAGCACTGAGGTGCCTCCTGGCCCAGAATAGTGACATGGGGACGGTCTAGCACTGGGTCACTAAGCCCCCTCCTGGACATCAGCCTGGCAAGCCTGAAGGACAGAAGAGATGGCAGGTCCAGAGAGACGAGGGGCTGGGCCAAGGTCATATATCTTCTGGGAACACACGCTAAGTGGGAGAGATGGATCTCCAGATTCCTAAGCTAGGCATCCTCTACCGCCACCCACCATGTCTCGAGGGGCCCTTAGCCCTTGGCTGCTCAGTTGTCCTCATGCTCCTGTCCTCACTCCCAGCACCAGGCTTCCCTTTGCTGGCAGTGTGGCACTTATGGGTGCCGTATCAGGTTCCACTGGCCTCCTAGGCTGGCTCTGGGCCCCGCATCCCTAACCCTGGTAGGTTCGCAACACCTGCTCTGCTCACAGCCGCTCAGGCTGGCACATGGGCTCATCTCTCACTCCTCTCCTCCTTCCCTCACCTGTCAGCACAAAGCCCAGGCAGCTTGTAATGTGACAGCCTGCGTGCCTATAGCTTTACCTCCTTGTGCTCTGTGGCCTCACACCCTTGTCTTGCCTCACCGAGACAGCCTCCTTCCCCCGTGCGCACCCACCTCTCAGCTGCCAGATGCCATCCCATCCAGGGCGCACTCGTTCACTTAACCAGGACTGGCAGAGGGCCAACTCTGTGCGAGGCTCCACTCTAGGCTTCGGATAGAGGCTATGAATAAAATGGGCAGACCCTGTCCTAATGAAGCTGGCGTCCCAAAGATGTGGGCACAGTCAACAAGCACATACATCCAGCTTGTCATAACGCTAAGCACGTCCCATGGGTGTAAGCACACCTGCACACCTACAAGCTCACTTGTGCTTACTTGTGCACACGTGCACATGTGCCCAGAAGAGGGGTGGGGAGTGCCCAGAGTGAAAGGTTGACATTTTAACATTTTGGTCAAGGAAAACCTTAGGAAAGGGGGCATTTGAACAGATCCTGAAGGAGGCCAGGCAGGGACCCACACAGCACACGGGGCGTGCATCAGAGGCAGAGAGGAGAGAAAGGGCAAAGACCCTGTGGTGGGAATTGCTTGGTGTGACCAAGGCACACAGGAGGCCTGTGGGGCTAGCGTGAGAGGGGCGCACATGGAGACTGTGGGAGAGCAGGACCGGGGGCGGGGGTGGTTGCTGGGAGGGGATTGAGACCCAGTTCCAGAGGCTGGTGCAGGGCACAGGAAGGAATTTGGCTCTTCCTCTGAATGAGGTGGCAAGCGTCAGGGGTTGGGAGGTCAGGTCTGGCATGATCTGAGTCAGGCTCTGACAGGAGATCCTGGGCAGGAACGCTGCAGCCCTAGGACATGGACGGGGAGGGAGGAGGCCAGGCCGCCACAGCACAGGTGGTGGGATGCGGTCAGATTTAGACAGGCCATGAAGGTGATGTTGGAAAAACCTGCTGCACTCTGGGTGTGAGTGAGGAAGACGCAGCAAGGGTTTGGCCTAAAGCCTTGAGAGAACAGAGGCACCATTTACCAAGATGGAGGGTATGCGAGAAGCAGGTTTTGTAGGGGGAAACAGAGAGTGGCTTTGACACCATCCAAATAAGACATATTCACAAAACATTAGCTGTTTCAGAGCATTTTTATCCTATCATCTTTCACAGGATTTTGTCCTCACAGCGATCTTGTACGGTATGCGGGAGTGCACACATGTTTCTAAATATACCAGGACACTTTTCAGAAAGGGGGCAGACAGATTTCAGGGGAGGGCAGTTGCCAAGGCAATCACTTTTGTCTTGTCGCTCTTCTTATTGTGAAATTACCGAAGTTTATTTCTCTCTCGTGAATGTTCCCAGGCAATCTACTGTCTTCAAGAGCGATGTCCATTTCTGTGTCGGAAACGGTCACCCCACTTTCACCCGGAGGGAGAAAGGGAAGTGCAGAGTGAGCCCCTTTCCCAGTTGGGGCACAAGGAGGGAGCACACAGCTCCTCTGTCCAGTGGTCATCCCACAGCCTCTCCTTGCTGCAAGGTTGGCAGCCACTGGCCGCATTCCTAGCTGCACTTGGGGCTGCGTACTTCTAGAAGAAGATGGGGATGGGTGCGAGGGATCAGCTAGCAGCCTAAACCACACTCTCCCCAACTTCCACTGAATTTAGAACATGACCTTGGCAAGATGGCAAATCCCCACATTTCAGATCTGACTGACGATGTCTTGAAAGTAATACTTTACTGATTTTTTTTTTTTTGCACCCCAGCAATAGGTTGGTAAAAGGAAAATCTCATTGTGTAATGTCCTAGAGAACCTTCTGAAAGTCTTCCTTACCATCTCTCGCTCCAAAATTTCAGTCTCAGCACAGTTTATAAAGATCATTTTAGGCTCTACTGATCTTGCCAGTTCCATCTAATCCAATTGCCAATTAGAAAGCCCAGTAAAAAGCAGTCACTGCGAACAGATGTCAGTGTAGCAGGTGGAGAAGAGGGAAACAGGATGAGTATCTGTAATGTAACGTTCTGTCTTGCGTGCATGTGTGTGTGCGTGTGTGTGTGTGTGCGTGTGTGTGTTGGAACGTCTTGCTGGCCTTCTTACCTCTTGATAAAATTTCCTCAAGTCTCCCAGTGCCCATGCAGTCCTAGCCTATCTTCCCCCTCCTGGCCCCAACATGCAGACTTCCTTCTGTGTTTCTTTGTCAACTAGGAAAGGAGGAACATCGTTCAAGTGGCTTTTGCTATTCATTCTCCCTCCCTGGGTCCTCTCTTACCCAGCCCTGCCCCTGGTCCTCTCCGAAAAAATACACACACGTCTGTCCCTTTTGTTCTGCAGGCAGGTTCTATCCCCAAAAAGGAGGAAGCAAGGCCTAGGCTTTGAGGGCTGAGTAAGAATCCACCCACAGTGGACGGAGGCATTCCGGCATCTCAGAGCGTGAGATGAGGGGGTCTCTGAGGTGCGTCCTGGCAAAGCTGCCATGATGCTTTAAATTTGATGCCTAATTGTTTGGGCCCACTGAACTCTTTCTCCTTCCATCCTATAGCCATCCCTACAGGAAGAGCTCAAAAGGACTCGCTTTCCACGCACTCTCTGTGCCACCCGGATCTCTGCAGAGGAAAAGCTGCGCTGGTGACCGATTGTGCACTGAATGTGACAGAGAGCCAAGCACAGACCAGCTGGAGCCCCTGCACAAGTCCACGCTGAGAAGTGTCGCTCCTGCCCATGACACCTCACTGCAGGCATGAGTGTAACCAGGAAGGTGCGTTGGGATAGAGGCGGTGGGCGTCAGGGTTGGTGTGAAGGGGTATTTGTTCCCCGACCCACAGTGGTGTGAGGAGGTGGAAGCAAGGTGGCAGAGCTGGTAGAGGGTCTGAGCCTGTTTCCTGCCTCGGCCACCTCCCCGCCTCGCGTCTTCTCCCCCACTCCTTTGAAAGCCTGTTTCCTTTCCCCTTCTCTGCCTCCACCATTGGCTTACAGCCTCTGCTCTCATCCCCTCAAACAGATGGGCACTTCTCCCTGCCAGGGCTAGTCAAGGTGGGACTAGCTACCTAATTCAGAGGGCCAACGCAAAACGAAGGGAAACGTGTGGCCCCTGGTGCAAAATTGGGGTTCTGGCAATGTTAGCTGCCATTGGCTAAAATAAAAATATCAGTAGCTCCCTCTTCCTTAGGGCCCAGGGTGTGCCAGGCATTTGCCCAAGTGCTTTCTATAGATACTAAGTTACGTGGCCAGTCTACCACGGTGTCCACTATACAGAAGTGAACTTGCGTACCTGGCCAGTGAGCGCTGGCACCAAGATTTAAATGCAGACAGACTGGGCTGAGGGTCTGTGCTCTCAACTAGCAAGATTACTGCCTTCCTGGCAACCAGGGAGGAACCAGGTCCTCCAGAGCAGGCTTGTTACCTGCAAAACTCCAAGTCTTGCTTCTCTATTTACTCATGATATTTTTTAATTATTTAAAAATTTTTTCAAACTGGGGACGCCTGGGTGGCTCAGTTGGTTAAGCGGCTGCTTTCGGCTCAGGTAATGATCCCAGAGTCCTGGGATCGAGTCCCATATCGGGCTCCTTGCTAGGTGGGGAGCCTGCTTCTCCCTCTGCCTCTGCCTGCCATTCTGTCTGCCTGTGCTCGCTCTCTCTCCCTCTCTCTCTGACAAACAAATAAAATCTTTAAAAAAAAAAAAAAGAAATGTTTAAAAAAAATTTTTTTCAAACTGATTTTTCAAATTGCGGGAAAAGGCACAAAACATAAGTTTTTATCATCTTAACCGTTTTAGTGGCGTTAAAGACAATTCACATGGTTGTGTGGCTGATCTCCAGAGAGCATTTCATTTGGCAACACTGAAACTCCGTACCCCTTAAATAGCTCTTGGTTGCTCCCTTCCCCCATCCATGGGCAAGCACCATTCTACCTCATACCTCTATGAATCTGAGTACTCTAGGAGCCTCAGAATCCTACAGAACTGGTAGAATCCTAGTAGAATCCTACAGAACTGGTCTTGTGATGGGCTGATTTCATTTAGCAAAATGTCCTCAAGATTCATCCACGTTGTAGCACAAGTCAGAATTCCCTTCCTTTTAAAGGCTGAATCATATTCCACGGCACGGATAATGCTACATTTTGTTTGTCCATTCATCTGTTAAATACTTGGGTTATTTCTGCCTCTTGGCTACTGTGCATACTGTTACTGTGAGCACGGGCGTACGTACACGTCGGCTCAGTCCCCTGCTTCAGTTTCCTGGATGTGGAAATGCTGGATCCTATGGTGATTTGATCAAGCTTTGTATGTGAAAAATCCTTGCCTGCCAGGAATAAATCCTACCTGGTCTTGGTGCAAAATCCTAATGGCAACACTATCTAACGTTGCTGAATGGGTACAGTGTGCCGCTTTTAATATTACTGGCAACTTATGAATATTATTTCTACTACTAGCAGTAACATTATTATTATTAATACCTGATGGGACATGCTTGACACCTAATAGCAATCCTGTACTACTGCAAAGATTTGATCCTCTCGGTTACTAAAAGAAAGCAGTACCATCTCTATTTGATAGACAAGGAATCAGTGGGACAAGAGAGGTGATGTCACTTTCCCCGGGGTCAACAGTGACGGCTGCCATATTGATATGGATCACTGACCAAGCCCCTTCTGTGTGGCCCTAAAAATGCCAGGCAGGAGCTGCTGAGTATAAGGCGTTTGAGAAGACAGACTTCAGCGAGTAAAATTATAGTTCTGTGATTGTCAGAACTGCCTAGTGACAGAAGAGACCACATTGGTCAGTGTGACCTCCACGGAGGAGGGTTCAGCTGCAAAGCTGAGAGCTCTCTGCCAAAGCCAAGGCTATGAGGGAGGTGGTTCAAACATCAGACAGGTGTTAGACACAAATGCACATTATTGAAAAGCTCCTTGAGCTTCTAAGACTGTATAATTCATGGTTCTTTTCAGCACTAAGCACTAAAGGTAAACAACATTTGTGAATGACCACGGTGTTCTGAAGGTGCCCTTTTATGCTTACGAAGTGTTATTTGAGAGAAAAGTCTAGAATCTAAAGACGATTCTTCTACTCTGGATGTTCTTAAGGACAGCAGTGTTGTCTTAAGCATTTATCTCTTATGAGCACAGGATGTGGCCCGGGAGTAATTATTTGTTGGATGAAAGGACAGCAGAAAAAATGCGTGAACTCATAAAATGAAATGGATTTTGCCTCCAAAGTAATTTCAGAGGGACATCTGTAGCTGGTTCGGGAAGGAAAAGACCATAGAGATTCCTGAATCCAGCCTCCCTTTGACACAAGGAACTCAGTGGCCAGCATGGCAAAGAAGCTTGCCCAAAGTCACCTAGCGATGCTGTGTTCCTCACCTTCCTGCCTAGAGCTTATGACCAGCTACCACCGACGTTGCTCCCATGTTCTAAGATCTCCCACAAACAACGTAACAAAATGGAGTTTCCGCAGGCTTACTGAATAGAGTTACAGAGGGCTCGCTCTAGGATACAGAGCTACCTTCAGTTTCAAGGCAAAGCTAGAAGTCACAAATTGTATCATCTCCTTTGGAAAGACCTTTTCAGGCTTCATCTGCCACAGAGGTTCCCCTGAGAGCTAACCTGAGTTTCTCATGCTATAATGGTCCAGTTTCTAAAATTAAATGGATGCTTTTCTCTGGGTCCTCCCAGACTATGCCTCCCTCTGCTATGACAGGCCTGACATTGGGTTTGAGATGCAAGGGGTCTTGTGATGCCTCCCTCATTAAAGCTTAGGAGGCTTCAGGCTGAAACTGGGCAGGTGCCTGTCCCGACCATAAGCCCGGCATGGTGAACACATTTAGGAGATGTGTTGGATTCACGCCCCGACGCCATGGAGCTCCAGACCTTTGTGTTACAGTCAAGGACACTTAGGACCAGGCAGCCTGAGTGAGTTACTCCAAGTTACTTTGCAGTGTCTTGGCAGGGCTGGACCTCCAGTGACTTCACACACATACATGACAAGGACAGTGACTTCACCTGAAAGGCCTCTGCCATTCAACCAGTATCTGCGTTTCCAGATCAGGTGGCCCCACGGTGACTTCACGGTTATGATGAATCAGATAAGACTACTCCCAGTGCTTATGGTGCCCAAGTGGGGTTGAGGGGAAACCCTGCTCAGACCGTTCTCTCCCACCCTCTGTTCCCATGAAACTCCTGCCCCTCCAGCAAGAAAACAGGAGCCCTTCTCCACAGCACACACAAACCTCTTCGTCTGGACAAAACCACGTTACCCACCACTCCCATCTGTTTCATCTTTCTTTCTCTGCATTCAGAGTCCTCCCATACTCTTGTTTGGGAACAAACCTCCAGAAAACAGTCTCCCCACCCTCCCCATTAACTCTATTTCATTTGTGGAGCTTTTGAGTTGTTTGAAGATTGTCTTAAATGCCTTCATGAACTGCCTGCAAGTTTATTAAGTACCTACCCTCTCCTTAGCCATAAACATTATTGTACTTACGTTCTTGCATGTAAAAGTCAGAAAACAACCGTCTCTTGGGAATTCCATCCCCTGACCATGTTCCTGCTTTAATCCCTTTCTTACACCTTCTCTTCTGTAGCTGGAGATCCAGAGTGAGACCCTTGCAGTGTCCCAGACCCTGAGGGGGGTGAGAAGGGCAAGCAGCCTGGCCTGTCCATATGCGTCCACAACGACGCCACAGTTTTTGATGAGGAACAAAGATGCTGCCCAGACTTCTCACACACACACGCTACTGTGTGCTAATACGACTGGCCAGAGGCCACGAAACAGAGACACTAAACTTGTAGCAGGTAGAAGAATGGGAGACAGAGAAAGAATCCGTTTTATCTCACTGCTCCCATACCTTTCCCCAGAAATAGTCCCGGGAGGGAGTCCTGGGAGGGAATGCGATGACCAGGGAAACGGGGTAATGGAGGGCACCCCAGATTTAAACCATTTCGCTGCACTGGGCCACAAAGGAACAGAAGCCAAGATCCTTCCATCTTTTGCTTTCCTCCCTCAGGATATGCCCGCTGTGATGTTATCTGGGAAATCAACGGTCTAGCAAGGGAGGGAATTTTTTTGCACACTGACTTCAGAAATTCTTTTTACGGGAACGTGATTCCTTTTATTATACAGGGGGATAAAAAATGCAGATGAATAGGCAATTTTATGGCTCGGTTTGAGCATTATATTTTATTAGCATAGTGGGTGGGTTTTGTCACGCCCGTTACCAACTGTTAGCAGTGAGGATCAGAGAGCTGGTGCACATGAGGAGAGGACCCTGGGAGAGCCTCGCAGAGCCACACTGCTTCTCTGAAAGCTCATCCAGCTCTGCCAGACCTATAGGACTCCGTGAGGGCAGGGTCCACTTCTCACTTACTCTCTATCCAGCATGTTGCTGGACACCAAATCTGTGCTCGATAACTATCTTGATCTACATTTTCTGCTTTTAATTCTGGTTGTGGTGTTCTCCCCTCTGTCCTGCCCTGCCCTGCCCTTACAGGCTTCTGCCCGCTGAGTTCCATTCTGGCCCAGTTGACTTCCGTGTGATCAACCTAGGAAATGAATCGGCAGGCCGGTGGGGAAATGTTACCAAATGAATAGTCACTAAGAACTGCATCAGGAGCTGGAGCCAGAGCCCACAGAGAAATTTATCACCAGAAACAACAGCACTAGGACCTAGTGACGGGTGTCCCCGGATGCTGGCTCCTGTCCTGAGGTCTCCTGTGAGCTATTCCAGTCCCTGCAAGAGAGGTATCTACACTCATAAAAGATATGGGGAGTGATTGCAAGTTATGGGGGAGTGAAAGCCATGAAGCCAGGCTAATCTGGCTTAGATCTGACCCCTCCATTTATGTGGTGAGTTTCAAGCAAGTTGCAAAAAGTCCCCAAGCCTCAGTTTCTCCATCTGTAAAATGCGTATGACGACACTTGATTTTGTGAGATCTACATGAGTTAGCAGAGATTTGTACATAGCTGTGATAAATACTCTGTTAAATGAGTCACTGACTATAAATCACCTTTTCCAGTGACCAGTCCATCATTTATGCTTTTAATAAATGAATAAATGAATGGATGAGTATCAATTTCCTATCATAGTGCATGGCATATAGTTTGCTGTTAAATTAAAGTTAATTCTTGGGGTGCCTGGGTGGCTCAGTAGGTTAAGCTAACTCTTGGTTTGGGCTCAGGTCATGATCAGATGTGTCATGGGATCAAGCCCCATGTCAGGCTCCATGCTCCATGAGGAGTCTGCTTGAAGATTCTCTCTGCCCCTCACCCATGAGTATGTTCTTGCTCTTTGTCTCTCAAATAAATAAATAAATCTTAAATATATATATATATATATATATATATATATATATATATGGTTAGTTCTCTCACCTACCAAGATGTCATCTCCTCCCACCTGTTGGCCTTCATGATTTGGACATGCTGGCCCAGAGAGGTGAAATGATCTTGTCAGTTACAGAGAGACAGTGTGCCCCAACTCCCAGTTACTGCCCCCATCCCTCTGCCCCATTTGACTCCAGCTAGCTCACCCCCACACTGCTTCCAGAGTCATGCAGATCAGTTGTCCTCTCTCTCCCACAGAGATCTTCCACACCCCCTGGGGTAACACTGAGTCAGGCCCTCCAACCCTGTGTCTACTTAGCATCACCTCCCCTCTTCCCATCAGCAATGGTTAACTTTACGTATCAACGTGGCTAGGTCATGATACACAAACATTTGGTCCAACAGTATTCTAGATATTTCTTTAAAGGTAGTTTTTAGATGAGATTAAAACTTAAATTAGTACATTTTGAGTAAAGCAGATTACCCTCCACAATGTGGGTGGGCCTTATCTCATCTGTTGAAGGCCCGGATTCAAAACAAAACAGACCAAAACAAAAAAAGTGAACCCCTCCCAAAGGAGGGAGGAATTCTATTGTCAGATAACTTCAGCCAGGTGGTCAAGGTTAAACACCAACAGTCCTAAAACAGGTTGATTGTATGTATTCTTGATATATGAAGAAAATGGCACTTCTCTCCTTCCCAAGAGTGCATAGCCCCCATGTACGCATGAGCAAAACATCAGACAAATTCCAAGACAGGGGTGTCCTACAAATCACCCTCAAAACTGCCAAGGATGTGAAAAACAGGTGAAGTCTGAGGAACAGCCAGGAGGAGCACAGGGAAACGTGATGACTGAATATAACGGGGTGTCTGAGAGAGAATCCTGGAACAGAAGAAAAGACATAAGGTCAAACCTAAGAGAATCTGAGTAAACCATGACTTAGTTGACAATAAGGTATCGAGATCAATTCATTGATTGTAAGCCATGAGTCACACTGGTTTGAGATGTTTGGGCAGAAGTTCCCTTATCTCAGTTTTTGCCTTAAGCCATTTCAATTAACTGCAGTCAACCCAGGTCCAGAAGCAGATGGTCCTCCTTGTGACCCCTTGTCAGAAGGTCAGCTGTAGCCTCCCATTACGTCACATGCCTGCGTCATCCCCCTCGCTCCATCTGGTCACACGGGCTTTTTGTTATCTCAAATCATCATAAGAAAGGTCAGTAGGGTTCAACAGGTATTTGGAGAGAAACCACATATACCTGACTTTGATTAGAGCATATTGCTTTAATTTTTTTTATTTTATTATTAGTCATTGTTAATCACTTACTGTGCCTTATCTATAAACTTTGTCATAGTGTACGTGTATGGACAGGAAAAATCATAGTCTGTTTAGGGTTTGGTCTTATCTGGGTTTTTGTTACAAGATTTTCCTTTCCTTCGGTGCCCGTGATTCTTGGTCACCCCATGGTAAAGAATGAAGAGTTAGACCAAGGAATGGTGGACAGCAAAGCAAAGTTTACTGAGTGATAGTAAGTTTATTGAGCAATAGTACAAAGCTCCCGAAGAGGGAGGGGACCCAAAAGGATTGCCACAGCAGTTTCTCCATCTAGGGGTTTTTACGGGCTTATTGGTGGGCTCTTTTCTTCTGATTAACCCTCCTTGCACCTGTCCTCCAGTCCAGTTTTTGTCATCCATCACTTGGGAATGGGTGGAGGGCTCCTTCCAGGGTGTTGTAAAAGCCTTGTAAGAATGGTTTCTTCTAGGGCAGGGCCCCTTGTCCCTGCCTGCCTTTCTCCCAACTCTTCTTCATCAGCTTCAGGCATCCACTTGGGGTGTTGCATTATACCAGTCATGGGTAAGTGGGGATCACTGTGATAGGAGAAGTCAGGTATCTAGTACCTGGGTGTGCTCCATAATATCTTCTCAATTTTTCTGTAAATCTAGAAATGTTCTAAAAAATAAAGCCTATTTTTTAAAAATAGGGAAGTTATTAAACATCAACAAATCTCAGGGGCGCCTGGGTGGCTCAGTCAGTTAATCATCTGCTTTTGGCTCAAGTCATGATCTTGGGGGCCTGGGATCGAGCCCCACATCGGGCTCCTTGCTTCTTCCTCTGCCCACCCCCACTCATGCTCTCTCTGTCTGCCTCTCAAAAATAAATAAAATCTTTAAAAAAAATCAACAAATCTCAGTATCTTGGCCTTAACGCAGATCCTGATTCACCAAAAAAAAAAAAAAAAAAAAAAAAAAAAAAAAGAAAGAAAGAAAAGAAAACTGAGACTCAAACCTAGGGCTGAGCCTTTAAGGAAGATTTTGCTGATTACCTGTGACACCGTGGACAGATTTCTGTTTCTCTTAATGACTTACCCTTTTTCCACAGAACTCTGTTTAAGTGGGCCATTCCTTCTAGCCTTAATCTTTTGGGACTTGGAGAGGTACTTCTCAGGAATTCATTTCCCTCCATTCCAAGCCCAGATCATACTAGTGATTTACATTCTGAAGAAAAAATCAACTACCTCGATTATTCTGGTGAGGACGATCAACAGTCCATACGCAGGTGTTCTGTTCCTCGGAACCCCCTACTCCTCCTCCACCCAGGGCAGCCCGTGTCTGCTCTCTAGCTCCACCTACTGGACTTTGTCTAAACCACCTTGATAAATGCACGTGCCCTACAAGACCCAACGCTAGGTAGGCACTAAGGAGATAGAACAAGAATCCAAACATCAGAGAATACCAGGATTACAGAAAACTCCTAAGGTGACTCTCTTCTTTTTCTGAAAGGAAAACCAAGGGTCAGATCCACTGGGTATTACCTGGTGTGGAGCCAAATTGACTGAGGTTTGAACCCTGGTCCTGTTGCTTCTTCGTAAGGACGCCCTGGCAAGTCGCTGACTCACTTTGGTATTCACCTTCCTCGTGTAAGATGGGGATGATGAAACTACCTCCCATGGCTGTTGTTCGTTTAGTTCTTTTTGTTTTTTTAGTTTTAAATTTTGAATATGAGGGTGCAGAAAGTTTAATAGATATTTCTTGGTTGATACTTGAAGTTACAAACATGATGTCCGGGTCCTATGACACACACGTGCACACGCATGCTTACTTGTGTACATCCTTTCCTTGAGAGGCTGGGAGAATGAATGGTCAGAGGGAAAGAACCAGGACCATTTCAGTCTGGGCCAGGTGAAGAGGCCAAACAAGGGAGGAGAAAAGCAGCTGGAACCAGCAAGATGAGAGAAACGGGACACCTGCTCCATCCTATATCATATTCCATGAAGCCCATTCCTCTGTTCATTTCCTCATCCATTCAGAAACTAGTCACTTGAAGCCCACTATGTACCAGATGCTGGAGAAGCAGCAGCAATCCCTGCCCTCATTTCTCATCATTGTTGGCCCTTGGCTCTGACCTTGTATTTGCACTGAAGAGAAATTCCCAAAGGAATGTCTTTGGTTTCTCTAGTAATATTCAAGGGAGATGAGTACCCAAATCTGCCCACACGTTAATCTGGTCAACTCAGAAAGTCAGTTTCAATGGCAAAAATGGAGTCATTTGGTCTACCATTGTTCCAAGTCCAGAGTCATTAAAATTACCTGACAACTCCACTCACTCCAAATCCACATTGTCAGCGACACTGAGACTAGTGATGGGGATAGAATTAGGTGTAGTCTGGTTTTGTTTTGTTCTTTCAGAGAGCTGTTGTCACGCCCAGTGGACGCACAGATGCTCAAAGAATCTGGCCACCGTCAGATGATAGGTGAAGATCCTGATTCATAATTATTGGAGCTCAGTCTTTATCTGTTGAATGAAAAAATGAATGAATAACTACTAGCTTCTAGGGGATTGGTTAAATGTAATTAACAAGAGACAGGTCATCTACCCATGCACTAGTCAAATGGAGTTTCTGACTTATAGCTCTCACCTTGGATTTTGTTAACAATACCAAGACTTCATGCTCCTGTTTGTAAATGACACAAAGAGACAGCTTCATTTTCTTATGCCCTAATACAATGCACACAATTTATTATATGCCCTTTTTTAAAAGATTTTATTTATTTGACAGACAGAGATCACAAGTAGGCAGAGAAGCAGGTGAGAGGGGAGGGGGAAGCAGGGTCCCTGCTGAGCAGAGAGCCGGATGTGGGGCTCAATCCCAAGCCCCTGAGATCATGACCTGAGCTGAAGGCAGAGGCTTAACCCACTGAGCCACCCAGGCGCCCCTATTATACACCTTTCAAAAGTCATGTTGTAATTGTTACCTGTACACCTAACTTAAATTCCTAACTAGATCATGGACATGTTTCGAGAGTGGAATCCATACATTTTCTCATGGTAATTCACCAAAGTTCCTGCCCTCCACTCTGGCTTTTCCCTCTATTTCCATTTATTCAGCACCTACTTACTGAGAGCCTGCTGTGTGCCGAGGCCTGTGCTAGGCTGTATGAAATAGAGATGGATGCTGTCTATCTCAACTGTCTCTAATCAGATTCTATCTCTAAGTCACTGCAATTAATTTGAGGGCTTGCCTTCCATATATATAAATGTATCTGACAGAGGAAAACATTGGCTTCTTTGTTGCAAACTATGAAACATGCATCCCTTTATTACTGTCTTGGACTTCTGTGATGCATCTGATTCCATTTACCTTCCTTTCTTCTAGAAATCCCTCACTTTTCTCTGCCTTCCAAGACATGATTATCATCCAGACTTCTTCACTTTCTTTCCAGAGTTTTGAACCAACATATCCAATTGTATGTCTGTTTGATAGCTCCCCAAGTATTATAAATTCAATGTGTCCAAATTTAAACCTGTCATTAGGGTTTTTCAAAGAGGAGTACTAAGATTGAGGAGGGTTTTCTGAGCTGGGCACTCAGACTGGGGAGAGATGCACGTGGCTGTGTTCTACAAAAGGTTTTAGAGGTGAAGGTGGTACCATGACTCCAAAACTAAGTGGCTAATACAAGGTTCTAGATATAGAATGGGGCCCCCAACTGGAGGAGATGGCAACGCAAGGGGGAAAGCAGAAGAGGGAGGAGAAGCTGAGTGGATGTTGGAAGGCAATGTGAGAAAAATATGATGTTAATTGATACACAGCTGGTAATGGAATGATCCACAGGTTTACATGGATACATGAAGTTTATTTAAGCAAGTCATCTGGGGATGCTTGGGTAGCTCAATCATCTAGACGTCTAACTTTATTTCAGCTCAGGTCATGATCTCAGAGTCATGAGATGGAGCCTTGCATCGGGCTCAGCACTAAGCATGGAGTCTGCTTGAGATTTTCTCTCTCTCTCTCTCTTTCTCTTTCCTTCAGCCTCTCTTCCCCACCCCCCACTCATGCTCTCTCTCTCTCTAAAATAAAAATTTTAAAAATAATAAATGAGTAGTCTGTCCTCAAAGCCCATGACTTTTTAACTACTAGAGATCTCAGAGAGAAGATAATACACTCGACAGGAATGATATCTTTGGGAACCCCAACAGTCATCCTTGGAATAGACCATGTAAATCCTTTGGAAAGGGAGCTTAGAATTCTCGATGCAGAGAGAAAAGCACATTAATGACCACATCCATGGTCCTTTCCTCTTCCAAAACGAGTTTAATTCAAGTACAGAGGTCTGTATAGCCATATGCTTCAGACCAGGAAGTGGTGGGGTCAAGAAAGAAACTGTGACAAGAACATGTCAAATGTTTTTGCTTTAAGGGAGGGAGGGAGAGAGAGAGAAAGATAGAGAGAGGGAGAGAAAAGAGAGGGGGAATCATACAACTGTGAAAGGTTAATTAGTATTTAAACACACAATTGTGTTTTCTATTTGGTCTGACTGAGAAAATAAATTATGTTTTTCAAAGCGCAGGCTTACAGGCTGTAATTGAAAATGGGCATGGGGAGTGCAGCTCAGCCAATGTGGCAGAAAACAAGAGGAATCTAATGGAGGCAAGTGGAGGTGTTCCCTCCCCCTGCCTGGGGCTGAATGAGAAAGAGGGGACAGGAGATGGGGCGAGAGGGAGAGAGAGAGAGCTGGCTTCCCACCCTGCCCCAATCCTGCTGTTCCATCCTGGTCATCTCAGGCAGCTTACTTTGCTTTTCTAAACTCCTAGGTTCTCATTTGTAAAATGAAGCTAGTAATACTTTTTCTCAGTGTGTTTTTAAGGATAATGGGACGATGTTTGGGAGAAGGGCTGGTCTGGTGTCTGGCATAAAACAGGTGTTCAATAAATGGGTGTCTGCAGTAAATGCTTATTTGGTCCACGTTAATCTCTCTCCTCCCTGAACATCTATAATAGTTCTACAAAAGCCAAGAAAACAGCCCTTAATGAGATGGTGTCTTCCATTGCATTCTAATTGTATTGTGTTTAGATTGTCAATTCAATCCACTTTCATTTCATTTACTTCAATTAAGGAACATTTGTTAAGAGTGTTCCTAGCACAATACTAGGGAATACAAAGATAAGTAAGATCCAGTACATGTCCTCCAAGAGCTTAAACCACGGGGCATCTGGGTGGCTCAGTGGGTTAAAGCCTCTGCCTTCGGCTCAGGTCATGATACCAGGGTCCTGGGATCGAGCCCCGCATTGGGCTTTCTGCTCAGCAGGTACCCTGCTTCCTCTTCTCTCTCTGCCTGCTTCTCTGCCTACTTGTGATCTCTGTCTGTCAAATTAATAAATAAAATCTTAAAAAAAAAAACTTAAACCACATTGAGCGAAATAAGAAACATAGTTGAGGGGCCTCCGATGAGTGTTTGGA
The DNA here is from genome assembly GCF_002288905.1 of Enhydra lutris kenyoni. Taxonomy (NCBI): domain Eukaryota; kingdom Metazoa; phylum Chordata; class Mammalia; order Carnivora; family Mustelidae; genus Enhydra; species Enhydra lutris. Next base: position 8,578,355 of record NW_019154098.1, on the reverse strand, counting down.
CACCTATTGGTGATTAGCAGAGAGCTCCTACAAGGGGGTGATCCTGTCCTTCTATGTGATTTTTCTAGCAACCTCGTGGATTAGTGATTTTTACAGAAGAGCAAGCAGAGGCTCAGAGAAGGTCACTGACTTGCCCAAAGTTGCTCAGTACAGACAGACAAGAGGATGGAGCTTGAAACCACATCGGCTCTCACAGGCTGGCTCTGGGCTTTGATCTCCCCAGAGCCACCTGCCCCACACCTGCTGGCCGCACCCACGACTTCCCATCTAGTATTCCACTGTGTGTGTGTGTGAAATCTCAGCTATTTGCTACCCTTCATGTTAAACCCATATGAAAAAGACTTATGTCATATGTCAGGTTAATTGCTAAGAACTGTGAATGGAATCTGATTTTTCATCAAGAAGGCTTTCTGGATTACCAGTAAGACCCTATCTGTGGTTTATATGCACCACCTATTCCTGGAAAGGAAATCTGAAGTGGGTCTCAGCATGGGCACAAATAACCAAGGTTATTGTGGGCACGCGTTTCTAATTAAATAAATAAATCCACATGGAAGCAGACTTTTCTCTTTTTCTTCTCGGTATCACCAGTGCCTAGAAGAGGACTTCCCCCCATCTCCTGGATCAGGAGCACAATTGGTGTTTTATGTATTTACTATGTGATGATGAATATTTCTATTCTTTGTGTTGTTAATCTTTATTTCCAATAGTCATGCTCAACTCATCATTTTTCCAAGTTCTAAATATATTCTTTATGTCAACCATTCTCATGAGGCACAAATTACCTCAGACACTTATTACATATCCTTGTATTTTCCTTATCATTTTCAATACTATCATTTTAAAAACACAAAATAGAAATTATTATTAATTTCTTACAATTAACTGTTAAATAGATTTGGCAATCTAGTTTTCTCCATCCCTACCCTTCCTCTTGCAGATTTTGTTTTCCCATGAGAGCCGTTGGTTAATAACTTCCTTGTGTGTCTGAAAGTCTTTATTTTACTCTCAAGAAATGATTGTCCTGTTGAGTACAGATCTCTGGCTTGCCATACGAAGTGCTCAGAAGTTGATTGCTGTTATTTATTATTATTTATATTAGATTGCCAGTAATGTTTCCTCAGCACCTTCGAGATGACATTCCCTCCTTCCCGCCACCTGTGGTTAGGATGGCAAGTCTGTTGTAAGTTTAATTGTCATTGTTTTATGGGTACCCTGTCTTTTCTCTGATGACTTTTAATTCTGCCTGGCTTTAACTTCGATGCTTTGAGGTGTTTCTCTTGAAAGTCTAGGCAGCAGGAGGGTGAGTGTTGCTTGAATTCACAATTTCAGCATTTTGTATCGCCTTCCCATCTGTGGGGTTCATAGGTGCACACTCCCAGCACTCGAAGTCTGGTCTCAGCAACCCAAGTCTCCTACCTGTCCCCCATACCATGCACCCCTTCCCTCAGCTTCATCAAGGGACCCATTGCACCCAGCTGTGAGAACTTTTCACTGATCCTCACCAGGGTCCAGGCTTCAGTGAGGTGAGTGAGGAACCCAGGTGTGCAATTTGAGGAAGCTCTCACCCTCAGGTGCCACCCCTGCACTCAGACAACCCTGGCAGTGAAGTTGTATGCCCTGGACACCTAGCTTACTTCATCCTTGTCCAAGACCATTCCTCAAAGTTTCAGAGTATGATCTCTAAGACAGGAGGCCTTACTGTATGGTTGGCTTTATATGTCACCTTAAGGGGCTATAGGGTGCCCAGACATTTGGACAAACATTATTCTGGGTGTGTCTGTGAGGATGTTTGAGGATGGGATTAACATTTGAATTGGTAGATTGAGTAAACAGATTGCCTTCCCTAACATGGGTGGGCATCCAATCAGTTGAAACCTGAATAGAACAAAAGATTGAGGCTCCCATGAGTGAGAGGGAACTCCAGCTTACTACATTTTGCTGGGACTTGGATTTTTTTTCCTGCCATTGGACTTTATCTGAAACATGGGCTTTTCCTGAGTCTTAAGCTACTGGCTTTCAGACGAATTTACACTGGTGGCTCTCTGGGCTCTCAGGCCTTTGGACTCAGACTGGAACTTACACCACTGGCTTTTCTGGCTCTTTAGCTCACCATCATCAGATCTGGGGACTTCTCATCTTCCATAACCACATGAGCCAGTTCCTTACAATAAATCTTTCTTTTTTTCCCTCTCTCTCTCTCTCTCTCTCTCTCTCCCACATCTTCTCCATCACATTCGTCCTGTTTCTATGGAGAATCCTGACTAATACAATTACTAACCCTTTTGCTTCTCTGTTGGAAAGACTTTAGGATGGTCCCGTGCCCTCCTCTCCTCGTATTCATGTACTCATGTTATTGTTCTTTTCCCTTGTGTGTGGACAGGGCTACTGCTTCAAACTCAGACGTGGCAAAGGCATTGATATGTCTTTCCTGTGATAACACTACATTATATAACCACATAAGCATCTCCATCTATTTACTCAGAATCTATGATCCAAAGGACCCTATGACAAATGACATAGTAGCTACTCAATAAAAAAGTTATTTTCTAAGAGAATAAATATATTTCACTTCTCTACCTTATCAGTCTGTGATACTGTGATGTTCAGTGCATATGTCCGTGTGTGATCAAGGGCCATGATCTAGCTGAAAGCTCCATCTACACCACTTTCCTTTCAATAGATGCAGGCTTCCTTCATGATTCTAGAAGAAATATTAGGGGCTCTGAGCCTACATAAAGAATATGCAGTCTAAGCCTGTGGAGTATGGGCCTCTTTCAGGGGCTACACTCCACCCCACCTAATTGATGGAAAGTCTACAGCCCCAGCAACTGTCCTATGGGGACTTGATTTGATGCAGGAATGAACATCATATCGTACCTAAACAAAGAGCAGCTGTGTGTGATGGGTTCATGCTCATTAACTCTCTGTATGTTGTAGAAGAGAAGGGGAGACCAGGAGCCCTCTTGCCCAAGGCCCATTCTGCCTGTGTGATGTGTGATCCATCACTGATCACAGCCACAGCAGCGATGCCAGCCCCATCGCAGTGAGCAGGAGCTGGGTAACCACTTGTGCACAAGAATGTTAGAAAGAATAAGGATTCTGGATGCAGATTGATTGGGCTTTAAATCTCAGTTTTGCCTCTGACAAGCTGTGAACTCGTGGGCAATGCATTTAATTCCCCTCTGCTTTGGTTTCTTTGTCTGTTAACTTGGGATGACAGCAGCTCCCTTCCTGGGTTAGGATGAGGATTAGAACACCGTGTCAAGCTCTGTAAAGCCTGGTTATTTATCTTATGACCCTCGTAAGGCTGCTGCAGCCTTTCTGACTGGTGACCATCCATCTTTGTCCCCCTCCTTCCAGACCCTCTTCCCTCCTGCTTGGTACCCCTGATTCATCTTCTTCTTCTTCTTCTTCTTTTTTTAAGAATATTCATTTATTTATTTTAGAAAGAGAGGTGGGGGCAGAGAGAGAGGGAGAGAGAAACTTGAAGCAGATTCCATGCTGAGTGTGAACCATCACACAAGGCTTGATCTCACGACCCTGAGCTTGTGACCCGAGCCAAAACCAAGATTTGGACACTTAAATTGACTGAGCCATCCAGGCACCCCAGATTCATCTTCTTAAAGTTCAGTATTGATAATGTGGTTCCTCGGCTCAAAAATAACCGGTGGCCCCCTATTGCCTACTTGGTCATATTCAGATGCTCTGGTATAACTCACAAGTCCCTCTGTCTGGGAGATCTGTCTTTCATGAGGCTCTTCTTAATCCCCGGCTAAGGAGATGCTGGATGGTACTGACTCAGAGGTCAGGAGTGTTGTTTGCTGAGTGCCCATATATGGGAATTTCTCTTTGCTTTGGGAGCAAATATATTCAATCACTGATCGAGGTGGGGGGAAACAAAAACCCTGCCTTTTTTCCTAAATATGTGATGTATTCAGAGGGCCCTCCCAGCTTCAGAGCTACTTAGGAAACAATCTGAGACCTCTCCTTTAACTGGACTGCAGGCCAACGTGACCCTCTGCCCAATTCTGTGGACTTAATGATGCAGAGGCAGAGAGGACTACATTTTGCAACAGGAATTACCAAGTAGACTTGCCTCCACATAACCCTCCTGCTCCAAAATGTCCAAAGCCTCATAGAGTGCCTTGAAATGCAGAAGATGGACTATGTCTGGAAGGCTTTGAACCCTGGCATTGGCTGAGGTGGTGTTGTACTGAGAAGGAGTTAGAGCTATGTCTCCATACAGGTGCCTCTGCTTGCCCCATTGGAACCTCTCCCATTCCTGTAAGGCTCCCAAAGCTGCCTCATTTTATGACATCTTTCCAATCCATTTCCTGTTCAGACCCAGAAGTCCAGCTGACTGCAGGGTATCTCCACCTGGTCATCCTCCATGGGACACCACCATCTCACTCTGTTCCAGCATTCCACTATCTCCATTCCCCAAGCTTTTCCCTTCAACTGTGCTTTGGATGTCACTCAGGGTGATTTTTTTCAGTAAATCAAATCCCTGAAAGATGTCATAAAAGCTTGTATTTAGAAGTATGCTGCCTGTTCTTCCACCTACTCCTCGCCAAGTGTCCACCATGTGTCAGACTCCACTGAGGAAAGGTGCAGACCTGCCCCTTAGAAAAGTCAGAGTCTGATGAGAGGACCATGTGGTCCGCAGCACCACATGCGCATCACCCAAGACTAAATACCCGTGTTTTCCTAGCTTCCTCTTGCTCCTTCTCTATCTGCACCCCACGCAACTGTCATGTCTTAGAGTGCAGACTGCCTATGAAAGCTCTCATATGCATTCCTTGTCTCCAGACCCTTCCCCACTGCCCTGACAGGATCCCACAAGCCCAGGGCAAATTCTAAGCTGGTCAGGCATGCTTGGAAGGTCCTTTCCTCATTGTCTTCCCCTCCTGCCTCCTTTGCTTGTAAAAGCCAACAGTATGGAACTATTTAGCTTCACAAAACATGCTAGACTCATTTATACTTGTGCCCCTCCTAGAATAGCATTCCCTTCGCATGGACTATCCTCTCAGACATGACCACTAGGCAAAGTCCTCTCTTTCTCTTGAGCTTGAGGTTAAGCATCCTCTCATCTGTGAAGCTTTCTGGAACCGTCTAGGAATGGTTGCATTGTTCTTTTATTCTTTGCTTGATCTTGGACATCTCTCTATTGGCCAGATATTGCCAGACCCTTGTGCACACTTGTGTCTCTAAATAGACTCCCAAGTTCCGTATGGGGTGGGCATCCTTGGCACCCCACTAAAAGACTGACTATACAAAGAAAGATATAAGCATAGAACTCTGATCTAAAACTCATAGCAACACATTACCTACCATAAAGCCCAGGAAGCCAGCTTCCACAAGTCAGACTTGGGAAGTCAAACCACTATCTTTAGGAACAAGCCAGGAAGCTAAACAATAACCCCTTTCATAATTGGCCCCAAACAACCAGCTTTTGATTAATAACAGCTTCTTTAATTTTTTTGTCTTTGATTCCAATTAGAACCACCAGAGAAAGTCAAATATGTATCCCGAACCCATCACAGAAGATGGCCACTTCTAGCAGCTCTCCTGCAGCTCCCCAAGCCAATAGCCTCCAATCAGGACTTACCTGAAGCCCCCCTTTCTTTATGCTCCCAAACTTTCTGCTTGTCTGCCTGCCTTTGAGTCTCTGCAAAATGCAGCCTTCGCTCCTTCCTAACTTATTCCCACACACCACCCTGAGGATGCTTGATAGAGTGACCACTGAAATTGTCCCTGTTACCTCAGAGAAGTGACCACTGAAATTGTCCATGTTACCTCAGAGAAGTGACCACTGAAATTGTCCCTGTTACTTCAGAGAAGTGACCACTGAAATTGTCCCTGTTACCTCAGAGAAGTGAAATGGTAGTGAGTGTCTGCCTCTCTTTCTGAGGCAAAAGTTGCATGAAGCCAACACACCAGCTTTGCTCATGTCCTAGGGCACCTGCCGATCCGTCTCATGTGCCTGTCCTGGCTTCCACCTGCTGCGTCATTGCTATGTGACCCCAAGAAATTCAGGACCATTTTACACCTCAGTTTTTTCAAAGTCTGCTGCCCACAAGGCAGCTTTTGTTCTTTCAAATGACTTGGGACTAGTTCAGTTTTCACAGTTAAGTGAATATGAAACTTTGAAATACATAATATAAATAGGACAAAAATGTGGCCCATCAGATTTGGCAGCTTCACAGAACTGACCTATATCTTCCCGTGACTCTTGGATTTTAGTTTCCAGCTTGAGGCGGGGAATGGGAGATACATTGATGTATTTAATACTCATGAGAACCTCTAGAAGGTCGGGGGAAGGTAGCCAAAGCAAAAGGTTCTGGGAAGAAAGAGGAGGTGAAAAAGGGAATCTTTCTGCCCTCTGGAACTTAACATGCAGAGACAGACTGAGCTTTAATTTGGAGCTATTCTGGGTTTCTTCATGGGACAAACTAAAGAAAGAGGGTTCGGTTGCAGGGTTCAGGATTCCCTGGAAGATAAGAGTGAAACACCTTCTCTGATACCTGCTCCTTTCTGTCTACGCTCTGCCACCACCTCAGGCATCTGTCATCGGATCTCTCTAGGGTGCAGCAGAGCCTCTCACTTGGCCTGTCTCTCTCACTCTCCTTGGATCAGGTAACTCGTCCCTTTCTTGCATCTTGGCTGTGGATCCAATAAAATGGAGACCTCCTGATCTGGTACCCAGGCTTCCTGAACTATAGCCCCCACTTGACATCCCGTCAGAACTTCAGCTTCTGTGTGCTGGAAGTCTTCAGCAAGTCAGCGATTCTCCCTGCATCTGTGTCCCCTTTTTAAAATGGAGACATAGGAATGTTTTGAGAATCAAAGGAAATAATGGACATGAACATTTGTAGATTGTCGAGTCTTAAAAACATTGCTATGGTTATTATTATTGTTATAAGAACTCAATGATACATGTTAAAATGAGTTTCTTGGTTGGATAGTTAAGTATTATAAAAATTACTTAAGATACATGTAGAGCCTCTTTGAGTAGATCATAAAATCAAACAACTAGAAAGACCTGCCATGGTGATTAAAACTCCACTATGAACAGTGGCTTTATGGTGCATATCAGCACCTTGGTGTTAAGAACAGTGTCCATATCAGATCTATGGATATATGAAGCTTAAAGGAGGTTGAGGGTCCTCCAGTTTGATCCTGGTGACTCAGATATGGGGAAATAGAGCCCCCAGGAAGCTGGACACCCAAGGTTGTTCAGCTAGAGAAAGCCAAAGGGCAACTTGTAATAATAGTATAGAACCACCAAGTTGTATACCTGAAACTAATGTATCATTGTTGTCAACTGTACTCAAATTAAAATAAAAGTAAACAATACTCTTAAAAAACACCCCAGATCATAAAAGACAAAGACTGAAAACTGTTAGCGATTGAAAAAGACTAAGGAGACATGACAACTAAATGCAATGCAGGATTCTGGATTGACTCCTAGAGCGGAACAAAGGACCGTCACGGAAACACTGGTGAATTCTGAATCAGGTGTGTCATTTAGTTAACAGAATGTACCCCAGTCCATTTCCAACTTTGGATAATTATACTAGGGCTATGTAGGTTGTCAACACTGGGGAAGCCGGGTCAGGGATGCACAGGGCCTCGGCTTTTTCGCAACTTTTCTATAAGTTTAAAACTATTTCAAAATAAAAAGGTTTTGACCCGTTTTCTCTTGAAATAATATAGAACAGGTCTGTAGGGCTTACAGTGAAGACACAGGTCATACCCTGTCCCACTCAGGCTTCAGCACCACTCAGCGATGGACAAGACCATCTCGCCATCATGTCTCAAGTACTGATTCTTCAAACCAGGTTGCAGAGGTTCTTAAAAACAAAGGAGCACAAAGCTATTATAGGTGTTGCTCTCCCATCAAACCAGGCTGATTTAAGGCTGTAGGAACCCATTCATCATTTTTATCTGTTTTATATGTCAGGGTGTTGTTAAAGATTTCCTTTGAAGCCAAGAGTTCAACTACTGAACATGCTCGAAAACCACGTGGGTGAGCCTGGTGGTGGGTATTAAGGAGGGCACATATTGCATGGAACACTGGGTGTGGTGCATAAAACATAGATCTTGAACACTGAAAAAATAAAGTTAAAAAAAATTGCCTGGAAGAAAAATCAAATGCTGAAGGAGCAGGGACAAAGTTGCCTGTGGGTGGGTTTGCATGGATGTGTGGAGGCGGGGTTTATTAGGTTGGAGGCAGAGGAAAGGCAAATTCATTCATCAGGTATTTTCCATGCTCAAGTAGGTACATGTGACTCCCATGGGAAGTGGACTTTCTGATTCTCAGAGTCTGCTGACAAGTCTTTATCACTCTATGTTCCCAAAAAATCTCTCCCCGGAAAGGGACTCCCATCCTTGCGTACCTGAACCATAGCCTCCTTCCATTTGGCTCTAGTCTGTGAGGACAGATTGTTTCACCCTTGGGGCAGGGAGTGGGGGGCGGCCGTGGATGCTGGTCTCCGTGTTGCAGCTGAATGCGGTGATGCAGCTGAAGGGCTCATATGAGGAAACACGTCAGGGAGGACTTTATTGCATTTATTTTTTGTTACTTTTTTCTTTTAAAGGGCTTCATATTTCAGAAAGAGAAAAGAGAGAATTTTGGATAATTCCAGTCAGTTGGGCTCCAAAATATTTCATATGAGGACTTCAGAAAACGCTTTTTAAATTGTCCCATCCCACGATGTAGAGGAAAAATACATTTGACATCATGCACCACCGTGTGCACCGACACACACACACAAGTGCATGTAAAGATACATAAAGTTGAACCAAATATATTACACAATACATGCCCTCATTGCATGCTACACACTCATTTTGTATTCTATGCTATTCTTCTATTCCCTTTTATCCATCCTACACTCTTTTATTTAAAAAAAAATAGGAAGTCACTATTAACTTGACTTTAACATCCTCTAATATATTTGTAGTTTTAAAATATTGATGTAGGGACAAAAATCAGGAAGATGGGGACTAGAGGGCTTATCTTAAAGCTGGCTTTGTGTTGCATGTGACAGACAGTAAATTATGAAAACATCAACTGACCATATCAATGAAAGGGACAGGTGACAGTGATGGTGGAGCTTTTCACCTCCACCCCAGACACACACACCAGATCCAAATCTCCCCTTGGGATAGCCAATGATGGTGGTGAAGTTTTAGTTCCTATTGATTTGACAAGCATCAGCTTCCTGGTGTGTCCCCAGAGGATTGTGATGAGACAGGATGGGGCATCACATCCTGTCTTAGGCAGAACTGGACACTGAGAACAGGTAGTTTGGAGAAGTCGAACAGGCTTTGCCTGTGGGTTTCTGCAGACTGGTCAAGGGCAGAGTGTGAGTCTCCCGGGAGACGGACTAGAGGGCACATGAGGCTGCATGGTCTTGTAGTCTATCACAGCCTTCTGGGGTGGTGTGCCTGGGGAGCAAGTCAGCAAGGACAAGGAGAGCAAAAGCCAGGAAAGGGCACTGCTAGGAAAGCTCTGTTGCTTTTAGATACACATTCCCTGCCTTTATGATAGTCGTCTATCTGTAATTTATATTATCAACTGAGTGTTTGTGAAGTTATTAGGCCTCAGTGCCTTGCATATAAGGACTTACTTAATCCTATAATAACCTTAGGAGGCTCGATTTATTATTACCACCCCTACTTTGCAACTGAGAAAATCAAGGACCAGAGAGATTAAGTGAATTGTCCCAGATCTCCATCCAGATTTGGTCTCACACCTGGCCCAAGAGCCTGCTACTGATCTCAGAACTGTGTTGGCTCCTAAAGAGAGGCCAGGCCCTGGGCACGCTGGCTGACATGGGTCAGGGAAACAGCCCACAGAGAAAAAGAGAGACTCAGCATTCCCAGTGATGGGTCTCTCGGAGCATAACGTGCGAAACTGGGTTTGGTAACGAGCGAGGCTGCAGAGACAGAGGGCAGGCATTCCCCCAGAAGGCCATCTAAACCCCACTAGAAACCTTGCCATTGATTCTAGAGGTTGGAGGTTTCTGGGACACTGGTTCTGAAGGATAGGACACAATAAGTTTTGGGGAAATTAGAGTTAGAAGACCCAAGTAAGCTCCTCCTCCATAGGATCAGTCACTACTTGGGGAGGAGAAGCAGAGCCTGGAACACCCCCTCCCCCAGTTGTTGTTTGGTCACTGAGACCTTCGCCCTGAACATCTCCACTGGGTTCGGGCAGTACTTGGTGACGGAAATAGGGCTGTTGTTACAAGGTTTAAGGCAGGGCAGGGACATGGTTGGCATCTTAGAAAGATCATTCTGGTTTCATAGTGGAAAGTGGGTAGGAGGGAAGAGGGAGGGAAGAGTATAAGGATGGCTCCAAGAAGACTGGTTAGGGGACAGAAAGATGAACCCAGGACACTTACAGTGGACATCATGAGGTCGGATAAGTAGGAGCAAAAGTTAGGGGGCAAGGTTGATGGGACTTTCTGACTTCCTGATGCAGCAGGTGAAGCAGAGGAATGGATACAGGTGACTCTCTGATTTTTTTTTTTTTTTAATCTGGGACAGCCTCAGGTGGCTTATAAGTGGCAATGGGAGAGGTGTTGGGGGTGAGGAATGCAAAGCCTTGGGGACACATGGAGTGTGAGGTGCTAATGGAAGTTTTAGTCAGAGAAGTCCAGCAGGGAGGTGGACCTATAAGGAGCTGAAGTTCAGGACCAGAGACAGGCAGAAGAGTCAGACTTGATTGGCCTACTAGTGGTAATTAGACTCACAAAACAAGTCTCATCATCTAGAGAGAGGGTATAGATAAGAAGAGGGCTAAGAACAGGATCCTGTGAATTACCAACCTTAGGCAGAGGACCAGAGAAACATGAGTCCAGGGGGAAGGACAAAAAATGACCAGAGATGCAGAGCTTGCTAGAAGAGGGGAAATCATGAGTTCCTTAGGGTTCCTGAAACTCTTGGAACTCCTGAAACTCTCAAAGTAGGAGAATTTGTGGTTAGGAAAACATGTAAATTTGAGCTAGAGGGACAAGGTCATAAGTGACATTCTGACATCACCAGACATCCTCTTTGAGCATTTACCAATGAAAGTGCACATTATGTCAAATAATTTACATCTTGTATTAGTAACAATACAACTAACGTGTCAACTACGTTTTTGTTTTCCATGAACACAAATGAAATCAGTGATATCATTCAATACTTAAAATAACCGTATGGGGCAAATACTATTCTATGCCCATTTTCCACATGAAACACACAGACACCCCACAGGCTTGGCATAGTTATGTGCCACTCCAATAGTAAGGAGCAGAGCCAGAATTCTCACATGGATTTGTCTACTCCCAGGAGCTGGGCCGCCGGCCATCGCGCTGTGCCATCTCAAATACAGTGGATTGTAAATATCTAGTGAGAAACCGCTCTGTCACTAGAAACTCTTCAGGGTATCTTTTAGCAAGACGCTTACGCATTCTCCTCACTCCGAACACACACACTAAGAACTAAGCTTTAGCTTCTAACTGACTGTTTAACACCCCTCTGAGCTTCACCCCTTAGGATTCTCTGTCTTTCCTCCTAAGATACCTTGAGGAATGCCTTGACATTTGCATAAACTCAATCAGAAATGCTTAGGTAAATAGAAGGCAATCTGGGTACCCTACAATTAGGTAGCCGTATTTGAGGATGGGGAGGGACTGTGATATACTCTAATTTTCAAATGTAATCATTTGTATATGTCAGAAGAAGGGAACAGATCGAGTTGTAGCATCCTAAGGTGAGGAAAATCATATCCTGCAGCCAACATTTTCCTAGAAACAGAGCTCATAGATGATGGCCTTTTTGCATCCACGAACATTGTCAGAAAGCAGAAAAGACAAACCTCTTCCTTGTGCTTGTCTTCCAGGCATCCTCTCTGATCCCTGTTCAGGTGGATGAGAAACTAAGGAGAAGGTCCCTTGACTTCATTCTTCTAGAGAGAGAGAGAAAGGACTGTATCTCCTTATGATGTCTATCAGCTTGAAAGAGCGATGAATCACAGCAAAATGGCATTTTATATTTAGTAATTCATTTCCCATTCAGATCAAGGTGACAAAGCTTATGAAAATAACTCCTCGTGACTCACATCAGCTTTTTAAGATTTTGGTAACGAAGTTGGACGACTTATTATCAATCCGGCACTGAGAGCATATACAATGTATCTTGGCTATTAATAAGATACACAGTCTTCGTCAAGTTCAGAATGTGATTGTTATTTCTCTCTCTTGGCAGACCACTCACAAAAAGGGACAAGCTGTGTTCTAGACTTAATGGAGGCGGCCTCGGGAACCACACTGAAACCTAGCTTCTTAATTTTGCCACACCTAGAAAACGTAGGATGTACTCGCTGTGTGAGACAAAGTTGCAACACGCATGAAGAGTTTATTAATACCAAAATTTGTAAGATGAAAGATGTGAAAGACTGAAAATCTCATCATTTAGAAGCTTCAGAATTTTTAAGGTTCAGAATGACTTCATCCTTCTTTCCTGTGACTAGAACTTGGATTTTATCTGTCATCGTCCTGCTCTGAAACAGTACCTTCTAAATGGCTGTGTCAAAACTAATCTCTGTTTAATTAGTTAGCTCATTTTTTTTCTTTTGTGTGTGTATGTGTGTACACATTTAGTTTTATTGTAGCAAAGCAACTTGTACAGTTTTAATGTTTAAAACTGAGCATCATCTTTCCTTTCCAGTGAAACAAAAAGAAAATTTAAAAATAAACAGGCACAAAATTACAATAGAGAACGTCAATTCCAGATAAGATCCTACAGGTTTTGCTGATTCTCCAATTGAGTGGCAGGGCTCAAGTCATCCTTAGGAGAAAGTTTTATTTTAAAAGTATCATCTTAAACTGCAAGGATGTCCATTAAACATCACAATTAAACATGCCAAAGGAGAAGCCATATTGTCAAAATCTCCACTTACCCACCCAAACATCTCAAACCCACCCCTTGCTGACCTTCTATAACCCCATTTTTAAAATTTTTTTCCTTTTTTTTTAAACAAGAGAAAGTAGACAGGTATATGTTAGTAAAAGCTAACTGTCCATATTCAGTGTAACCTCTGAGCCCAATATACAGAGAAAGGAGGGAAAAAAGCTAGAATTGTATGCACTACTACACAGGGGCCTAGCACCCTCCAGCTTGCAGCAGAGCTGAGGGAGCAGAAGGTTTTTCTCTTTTCCCACAGAGCACGATGGTGTTGATTCCAGAAAGTTTTGTTGAGAAAAGAAGGGCTAAAAATGAATTTGGAACAAAAAGAGGTACACAGAATAAAGCCAGAAGGAAGAGACAGCATGAGCAACCAGAGAGCTTCTTCACCTGGTTTACTAGCCATTCTGATGCAGGCGCAGATGAGTTAGGAGAGGTCATCAAAGATGATATTTGGCCAAATCCATTACAGGACTACTTGATTCCTGATACAGATGATGAAGAAGGGGAAGGAGGAGGAGGAGGAGGAGGAGGAGGAGGAGTAGGATTGGAAGATATTGATGAAGAAGGAGATGAGGAGGAAGGTGAAGAAGATAAAAGTAATGGATTCCAAATTTCCTTTTCTTAATTTTCTCCAGTCTCTGGGAGAAAGTTGCCATCTTTTTTTTCCCCTCCTCTCATGCTCATTTGCCCTGTTTTTTGAAATCTCTTTTATCTCCCTTTATACCATGGTTCTCAGCTTATTTTGGGGGGAAATACCTTGAGCAGAATACAGTGGGAAAAGAATCTCATTTTTTTCCCAACCAGAATCCATTCAAACAGCATCCTAGGCACTGGGGTTTGAGGTTGGATAGTCTGGTCCCTGGCTCAGAAGGTGCCCATGGCCTTGGAGAAGTCTATGATGTAACCATTGTATTTTGATCCCCCATAGATAGAGGTAGGAATGTGGGACCACAAGAAGAGTCTGAACGGTTTTATGTGTGGGTAGGCCCAATCTGATTTCAGAGAGGGGCAGACATTTGACTGAGGTATGGCACAGGAGTTAAAGTTCACCAGGAGTCAGTAAGACCTGGGCTTGGGTCTTAGGCCGGCCATTTTGGACATGGTGTGTACCTTTTTGTGCCTTGGTTTTCTCATCTGTAAATGGGGACAGGATAGCCCAGCACTCATCCCTCAACAGTATTTGGGTGATTAAATGAGGCCACTCATGCGGGGGGAGCACTTAACTGTGTTTGGAAGACAATCATACTCCAGACCTGTCTTCTGAGTGGGTGAGGGAGTACCCAATTTGGGTCAGGTACAGTCTTTGGAATCCCTTGCTAATAACCCAGAGCTGGAGGAAGAGACAGACTGGAACAGAGCATGGGACCTCATTCTGAGTGAGCAGTGCCCCCTCTCTCTGGTGCCCACTCATTCATGCATCCTGGCTCAACACAAGATGACATCCTTAGCTCCTTCCTCTCCTGCTTTCCTGTCCCCTCCTCCATCATTTGTTCTACCACCCATGTGATTCTCACCTGTGTCAGGAATGCTTTTGGTGGCAAACAAAAGACAATTCAAATAAAAAGAATTTAACCATGTAAGATTTCTTTGCTTCACATGAAACTGTTGTGGTGGCAGCATTAAGAATGAGCTCAGGCCCCTGTTTATATCCTCATGGTCACATGAAGGCTGCTGCATCTCCAGGCCTGGTGTCTACATCTCAGGCAGAAAGAAGAAAAGGTGTAGGAGCAAATGCTGGCGAGTCTCTTTTAAAGAGTGCTACCTCATTCAGGACTTCTTATATCCCATGGAGTAGACAGAGTCACGGGGCCACAGCCATCTACAAGGAAGTCTGGAAAAAAAAGGCCAAAAGGAATGAGTTGGGGGTGAATTTAGGGTTGCCCTAACATGGTGTATGCAGCACTAGCCTTCCTATGTTCCCTAACATAACTACCACTGGTACCATGAAAACTGTCTTGACAGCTGCTGTGTTCACTGCCACCCCTGTTCCATGAAAGTCACAGCACACTGTTCCCCACCAGTAAACCTTTAACACCTTTAAACCCCACCTTTCAACCTTTAACACTAGCACTGAGGATGTCATTCCTGAGCACGTCACTTCAGAGGTTCCAGTGCACTTTCTACCGTGACCTCCTGTATCAACCATCCAGAGGCCATGCATCCTTTCTGAAGAGACAACTGGCCCAACTGAACACAGCAAGAGGGTGATTGGAGGCAGAAGTGGAAATTTTTAGTCCTAGTTCAGGAATATTTTGCAGTCACTTGGAACAGGATTTCAATGTTCATTTGGCCGCTTATTAGCTGTGCAAACCTGGCAACTTCCTGACACTCTCTGAGCCTCCATCTTATTACCTTTAAAATAGGGATTAAAAACCCAGCCACTGTGGATTGCTGTAGGGATTAAGTGGTACAACATAAGCAAAGTGCAATCCTTGAGCTTACAGCAGGCCATGAGCCTCTGGTAACTCTTATTCATCTTACTGGTTGGGTGACCTGAGGCAAGATGAGTAAACTCTTTGGGACTCAATGTGTAATCTCTAAAATAGAGACAGTTAAGGCCTACCTAATGTCCTATGTGGGACCACCTGAGCACACACATTTGTTAACCATAAATATCAGTTAACTGTGAGCTGAATGAATAACTGTCCCTTGATTCGTGATGAATCTAAATTCTACATGTTCCATCAAGGCCATGAAATCTGAAATAGCCTCACCAATAAAATATGGACTATGATGGTGACCTGTTGACGAGGTACCCGGGGCCAGATGCCACATCCCTGGGGACCTACCACCAGTTTGCCAATGATGGAACTGAGTATGTATGTGTTTAGAAGCCTTGCCCAGCTCCCTCAGCTAGGGCCAGACTCTGGCTTTGTCTAAGGGCTTAGCACACTCTCCCTAAGCAACCACACCGCTTTCCAGTGACTGGGAGGAGGGCAGACAAGATTTCAGCCTTGATGTTTTGGGTAAGCAAGTGGACACAGAAACTGGTCATGGAACAGAAGTTAATGAAGTAGAGCTCAAAAGCACAGATACTAAGTACTGTCTAACCTGGCTTCCTCTGGCTGACTTTGAGAACCTCAAATCCCGCAATATTAAGTGCTTTGTTCGGTTCACCCTACAATGCCATGAACACAATAGGACTGAAACTCAGGTCCCTGAATGCCCAGGACAGGTGCCTTTGTAACAAACCCTTCAGAAATAAAGCCACACCAGCAGCTGGTTCCCAGAGTGTTTCCCTCCAGCTCTGTTCAAGAGGAGATGTGTAGCCATTTGTTCGATATGGCAGCTGGGACCCCAGAATTACATGAGCAGTTAGGAATAGGATAGCTAGAGCCCCTCATTTATCTGCATTTATTAAGTACCTACCATGAGGCAACCATGCTGGAAGGCACGGGGATGCCGTCGTGAAAGAAAGGGACCTCATCCTTGTCATGGAGCTTAGAGTCCAGCATAGAAAGAGACTAACGACAGAGAAGCAGACACAAATAAACATGTCATTACTGATGGGAAAAGACATTAGGAAGGAAGCCCACATTACAGTGTGTGAGAGAGGGACTGTCCACATGGTGAGGGTCTGGGAAGGGCCCCCCCACCGAGGGGGAAACTTCCAACAGAGAACCAGGAAGGGGAAGAAATAAGGCTGGCCTCCTGTCTCTATTTGCCCCCCATACCCACACAGTGTGGGCAGACTGCTGTGGGGCCAGGGCTGTGGCTAGGTGGGTAATCTGGACGCTCCTGAGTGACAAAAGCCTGGAATGACACATTTTCTTTCATTCTCAAACACTAAGCTGCTCTGTAATCGAACAGATATACACATGCCATTCAGCAGCTGATAGATAAGGTGGAGGCTAGATGTCAGGGAGGCAGGCAGATGGGAGGGCTCTCTGGCAGGAAAACCCTCCTTTCTGGTGGGCTTCTGGGGAGACCAGGCAGTGATATCCAGATACATACAGCACCTGGTCCCAACCCCTCTCATAACCCTAACCCTAAGATATTGTGCAATTTACTTCCACATCTGGGTCCCTGGATGGAGGGAGTTTCCCATGTGTGAGGCCATTCTAATCCACTCAACAAGTGTTAAGTGTACTGCACACCCACAATGGCCATCACCATCTCTCGCATCTTTCCAAGACATACATCATCCCAATAAATCCCCATGGCAATAGCAACCAAGGGATTCTACAACCATTATTTCCTTTGAGACTTACAGGAAGGCGGTGATGTAGGCATTTGCCAACTAGTCCCACAGTAGGGAGAAGCCCGGGATGTGCAGACCTCGCTATATGGTGAGTCATGGCAGGGTCAACGTTTGAATTCATGCCTGACTCCACACCAGGTGCTCTACAGCCTGTGGAAGACCACCTGCTCTGCAGAGTACTGCACGTCTTTGTAGCTATGGGGGACTCCACATTGGGGAGCACTTACCAGTAGTAACACTTGTGGCCCCAGCAGCAGTCGAGATGGACCTATATGTACTCCAGGAGGCCCAGGGGAGACAGAGGAGGCTTCATATATAACAGGAACAATAGTCACTCACCTATAGTTAACACCCCAACCCCCCCCAGCCCCACTTAGGATTCAGGACTCAGGATGCCTGTTTCCCTCCTCCAAGGGGAATAATGCCAATAACGTGATCCTCAGTCACACAGACTGGATCTGACCCCTGGCCGCCTCACTCATTAGCTGTAACCTTGGGCAATGCTCTTGACCTCTCTGACCTTTTCCCCCTTCAACTTTGAGCAGAAAGTATTTGGACTATTGCGAGGGTTTAATAAATCCAAGCCACCATAGTTTCCCTTCATCTCTGCTAATTCATTCAGCAGGGACTGGCCAAGTGCCCACATGATGACAGACCTGCACCAAACATTATTAATTAGACAAAGTTACATTTTACTTTCTGGAACCTACCCTCCCTGGAAGAGAGAGGGAGTGTACACGTTATGCTGTACCCCAAGCGTGATTGGCATCACAGATGGTCCAGCCCTGGTATAAAGTCACAGCCAGAGAAGCCCAGTCCAGACACGGAATGCCGTCTTCCAAAGTGATTCCAAAGATTTCTCATGTCTTCTGAGGAATTTTGGCAGGGATCCAGGATGTAATCCACGCCAGCCTTGCACAAATCTTCCTTGAACCCATTCATTCAGACTCTGCACTGGCTCTGGAATCTCTCCCATGCCCCTCTCCCCAGCATCTTCTATAAGCTTCTGGGCCATCATTTTCCTTCTCCCTCTTGTTCTCTTTATCCCACACTCTTTAGTATAGATCGGCTTAGCCTTTTGGGCTGAGATCTCTCTCCCGGCCTCTCAGCTCTCATGTTGGGATTTTCTCGATCTGCTCTCCTTTCTTGACATTAACACTTCCTTGTAACTAATCTGGCAAGTACTTGCCTTTAATTAAGAAAAACATTGAGTCCTGCGGTGAGGATGAGGAACACATGCTTGAGTGGTTTCTGCCACTGTGGTCATGCAAATACAATGTGTGGGCTGATAACTGCTTCTAATAGTTAATAATTCCCCAGAATACATCTGCTTCACCCATGTTGTCCTTCAAAACTCAGAAAACTCCTGCAAACTAAGTGCTGTACTAAGCTGCATCCGTTTACCTCCCCTTTCTTACCAGAACCCTATTAACCCACCCAAGCTGCAGAAAACTCTTCAGCTATAAGTATCAGTGGATTTCTTCTCTCTCTGCCCCTGGAGAGGAACCAGGAAGCACATGGCTCCAGTTGCAAAGGGATATTCCCCTGGAGGCAAAATTTTGGGAAGCAGGAGGAAAATCATAATAAAATAAGTGGAAGACAATCACCTCATGCCTGGGCTCAAATTTCATCTTCACTTCCTGCCCAGAAATTTGCTTATTTCCCCCAAGTCCCAGCAATTACTGGGAATAGCAGGTCACTGTAAAGTTTGAGGTGATCTAAATTTCTTAGAGGTAAGTGTGTGTTTTCCATTTTTTTTGTCACGAAACACGCGAGTTACAAAACATAATAAAATAAAACCAGGAAAAATATTTGTAAGAAAGAAGCAATTTCTATTGGCAACTTTCACTTTGGAAGCACATTTGAGGGAGGGCCGGGTTCATTGCTGCTGACTTCATCATGGCTGGTTACAAGGAGCTGACATCACTGTTGACTTTGGAGCGTGTTCTGTGATCCAGAAAGGAAAAGGGTCTCCACCAAGTAATTCCCTGGAATTACAAACGACCGCAAGCAACGGTTTCTTTGGAGCTGAAGTCTGGACAGAGTTCTTTTATCTTAAAATCAAATGAGATCAGAGGGTGAAAGGCAGGCCCAGAAGAGGGTCCTCACAGGCTCTGTTGGCCCCTGAGTGTGAGGAATAACTGAGCAGACACTTGTCCTGAAGGGAAGAGAAACTATAAACACAGACATTTGGTTCTAGGACAAAGATCCTGTGTGGGAGGGGAACATTGACCTGAGTTCAGTTGGAGTCTCTCACTGAGAGGGTCAGCAGACCCCTGGACCCATGTCTTCTGGCCTCAGTTAAGGGTGGGGGCTATGGCTCCAAGACACTGAGATGCTGGAGGCACAAAGCAGCTGTGCTTTAGGGTCGAGGGTGAGGGACACACAGTACGGAGGAACGGGTGTCCCCCAACTTTAGCAGAGGGCACCTAGCAGCTTTGTTGATAGCCTTGGAGGGATCTATGTTGTCAGCCAGAGAGGGGATAGCAAATGGCTGGTTTCAGCCATGGGGAATCCAAAACCCCAACAGGAAAGGCAACTGAGAGGCCCACACTCATGAGCACGCAGCTAGTTCTGTCCTTCACTGAACCCCCAAAAATGAACGGAAATGCTTCTCGCCGAAGAGGCCGGAAGTAGTCACCAACACCCTCTTTCCACTCTCCAGCTGGAGAAACCTCAGGTCAAACTGAGGTTAAAAATATAACACGATCTCTGCATTTTAATAGGAAGATTAGGCAAACATCTATTGTGTTTATTTATTTTCTCCACTTAGACCCCTGAAGAGGTCAAAAAACTGATCTCCCCTCCTCTCCCCCCAGGTTGGCTGTCAGCCCCCAGTTCCTGCCTTTCTGCGCAGAGAGGAAAGAACAAGATCAAGGTGCTGAGCAAAACCACGTCCCTGGAACCAGGGAGAGACCCAGATGGGCTAATCAGAACTTTTCTATGAAAAACTGTATAGATGCTGGGAGATAAAGGGTCTTCATGTTTTGGGGGACCGGGGGCTCTAAAAATAGAGGTGTGGGAGTGCCAGCACTGCAGGGAGACCCCAGGAGAACGAAGCTGACACACTAATACACAGGAGCAAAACACTGTTAGAAACGTGGCCCCCAGTGGCATCACTGGAGTCCCATGATCTGGCTATGCCTCTCACCTGTTTCTAGCTTGGATTTCTTTTACTTTAAGCCTCTATTTCCTCCCTGATTTCTTTCTTTCCTTCCTGACTCAATTTGCTATTAGCTGACAGAGCTCTGTGAACTGGGAAATGCACACTTGGAAGCAATGGGCCCTATGCTAGAGGGGGTCACTGGGTCAGGCAGGGTGTAAAGTTTGAGAAGTTGACTACTGCACCTGGGAAGATGGAAGCCCCTCTTAGGCAGTCAGTTAAATTGTTAAAGTGTGTATATTAAACCTCAGACCCCCAGATTTCAGAGGCTGGCATTTAGGGAACTTCATAGAAAATGTCAGAATGTTGGGATTCCCTTCCTCTCTCAAACTTGACCTTTGCACTGTGGTCAAGAGACAACCTTCCATCTAAAGCAGTCCTTTAAAAGGAAGAGAGTTGTAGGTGCCTGTTCAGAGGCTGTAAAGGGCAGGGTGCACAGGGGGTACTTCTGAAGGAGTAAAGGGGTCGAGGGCAGATCACTCCTGTCTGTCTTTCCATGCCAGCCACCCAGTGAACCCATCTGGCTGAGGCCTGTGGGGATGGGCTGAGCTTTGAGACCCATAAATAAGCAGGGGAAATGTCAAGGTTGTATCCAGATGCATGAACTCTGACTCAAGAAGCCCTGGTCTTTGGTTACCAGCCAGTGTTGTTTCCAGAAATTGAACCTACCAACAGATGACCGAGATCTTAGGGCAGTTGTATACGGGAGGAAGATCAGTTCCAGCAAATGAAGGTCTGGTTACACAACCCCTGGCCTGAGGCAACAGGAAGCGGGATGCTCAGTCACTGCCTGCCTGGGAGGGGAATCCTCGCCAGGGCCTGACTCAGATGTGGTCAAGGAGAACCGTGCACAAAAGGAAGCCTTTAAGATCAGAACTGGACAGGCAGGTTAGCCGATCCGAAAACTCTCTGAACTAACAAATTATTGATTCTCTCTTGGCATGGGTTGAGCTTCAAGTCCCAATCCTCACCATCAAATGATCCAGATGCAGACTTACGTATGATTCTTGGGTGCAATTCCACAGCTGCAATTTCTATTGATCCATGAACTCTGGCACTAAGAGTGACCCTTTGCCCTCCCAGCCATGCAGTTGGAGAACCCATAATCATTTTCATTGTTCTATCAGCTGGCCGTTGACACACAGCTGGAAAACAGAGAGGCCAGGACTGAATTCAGTTCTGCCCGATTCTAAAGGCCATGCTCTTCCAGCTGAGCAACATCATATGAGGCGAGGTGCTAGGGAGGCTGATACTAATTACAATATTGAAGTAGAATCATACAGTGCTTTACAAGTCCAGAAAAATGTCAGATTTTCTCCTGCTCTCTTTCCATAGTAAGCACCTGGCATTTTCTCTTCAAAGCAGAATAAGATTTTACAGCTTTGGATGACCAGAGAGTTTTTTTCCATATGGCCTAAAATCTTTTTTCTTTGGTATTTTGGTGGCCCCGCTCCATTCGTTGTAGCACCACTGCCATTTCCAGAATCCTTCTTCCAGAATGAATCCCCCTCATAAATGTATTTAACTTGGAATTTTTGTTAGGTAATTTGGAAAGCTGAGGTCAGTTGAATTGTAAATTTTGGAATCTCAAGGATATAAGTCCTCTGAATGAGTTAGCATTCCAGACTCTGATCCTGCCCCAGGTAAGCAGGCTGCCCTGGTAAGGGCGTGGGGGGCGGGGAGCAGTCATTGGAGTAATGCCAAGACACTTGTTTATAAAAACCTTCATAAAATTTCTTCCTCTCAGTTGAGCCAGGACTGGAATGTTACCTAAATTCTATGCATACTCATCTAACCCTACCCAGATTAAGAAATAGAACATGTCTGGAATCCCATAAACTCTTCTTAGACCATGTGCCTCTTCTCCCCAGAGGGAAGCACGATCCTCACTTTTAATGCTGTGAGATAGAGATATGTTTAACAGTTGTTGCATAGAAATAAGCCAAACAGAGAAAGACAATTTTATGGTTTCACTCATATGTGGAACATAAGAAACAGCACAGAGGATCATAGGGGAAGGGAGGGAAAACAGAATGGGAAGTCATCAGAGAGGAAGAAAAATCATGAAAGACTCTCAGCTCTAGGAAACAAACTGAGGTTTGCTGGAGGTGCATTGGGTGGAGGGATAGGATAATTGGGTGATGGACATTACAGAGGGCACGTGATGAGAGGAGCACTGAGTGTTATACGCAACTGATAAATTATTGAACACTACATCTGAAACTAATGATGTTCTTTATGTTAGCTACTTGAATTTAAATAAAAAATTTTTAAAAACACAAAAATTTTTAAAAAATAGAAATTGTGGCATAAAACTCATCAAAAGGTATCTATTGAATGTGCCTCATTTCTTACCTAAATAACATGATTATGAGCATCATCTGTGTGGTTGTCTATAGCAATGTTTCACTCATTCGCATCAATGTTTTGTTTCTCACTATGTGGACGTATCACGAATTTACTGATCCATTTTTCTACGATGGACATTTGAGGGGCACATTAGTCAGTGTTCTCCAGAAAAACAGAACCAACAGAGGATGATGATAGATGGGTAGATGATAGATAGATAGATAGATAGATAGATGATAGGAGATTTATTACAGGAATTGGTTCACCTGCTTATAGGAGGCCAAGAAGTCCTATGACCCATCATCTGCAAGCTGGAGTACCAGGAAACCAGTGGTATAATGCAGTCTGAATCTGAAGGCCTAAGAATCAGAGAAAACAATGGCGTAAGTCCCCATCCGAGTCCAAAAGCCCATGAATTGGAGCAAGGGTGTCTCTGCTAGAATTATACCCTCTCTCCTTTTTTCATACTGTGCCCTTTGGAAATAAGTCACTAAGTATAACCAACAATGAAGATATGGGGAGTTGGCTACGCCTCTCTGAGAGTAGAGTAGCCACAAAATCTATTTGGAATTCTTCTGTATGGGAGATTTATCTCTGCTCTTCCACTGAATTATTCCATCACTTATTTATGTTGGTATGGATTCATAGATATTGAATTCATACTTTGGGCTATCAATTTTGTTCCTGCTTTGGTCAGTAGTTCTTCTTGATCCTGTGTCCTTTTGACATGGCCATGCCTTTTTTTTTTCTTTTCTTTTTTTTTTTTTTTTTTTGCACAGCCTTACTTTCTGGCACCATAAAATGCCTCAAACTCTTTTAGTATTTCCATTCTCCAGCACTAGAACCAGCTATTTCTCTAAGAAACTCTGACTTCTTTCATTGGAGAATAGTATTAAAGACCCAAATCTGGATCCCAGTGTATTGGTTGCTATGGGGCCTTGTCAGAGGGCAGAATGAGGAAACGTGCGTATGTTAAAAACAAGTGTACATGGGGGAGGAGTCAAGATGGCGGAGAAGTAGCAGCTGAGACTACTTCAGGTAGCGGGAGATCAGCTAGATAGCTTATCTAAAGATTGCAAACACCTACAAATCCAACGGGAGATCGAAGAGAAGAAGAACAGCAACTCTAGAAACAGAAAATCAACCACTTTCTGAAAGGTAGGACGGGCGGAGAAGTGAATCCAAAGCGACGGGAAGATAGACCGCGGGGGGAGGGGCCGGCTCCCGGCAAGCGGCGGAGCAACGGAGCACAAAATCGGGACTTTTAAAAGTCTGTTCCGCTGAGGGACATCGCTCCAGAGGCTTAACTGGGGTGAAGCCCACGCAGGGTCAGCGTGGCCTCAGGTCCCGCAGGGTCACAGAAGGATCAGGGGTGTCTGAGTGTCGCAGAGCTTACAGGTATTAGAACAGGGAAGCCGGCTACAGAGACAGAACCGAGGAGTGAGCTCTAAGCTCGGGGTTACCTTGAACCAGTCGCAGGCTCGGTCAGCTCGGAGCGCGGCCGGAGGCAGGGTGACGGGAGTAAATCGGCGCTGTTCTCTGAGGGCACACTAAGGAGTGGGGCCCCGGGCTCTCGGCTCCTCCGGGCCGGAGACCGGGAGGCCGCCATCTTCATTCCCACCCTCCGGAACTCTACGGAAAGCGCTCAGGGAACAAAAGCTCCCGAAAGCAAACCCGAGCGGATTACTCAGCCCGGCCCCGGGTAAGGGCGGTGCAACTCCGCCCGGGGCAAAGACACTTGAGAATCACTACAACAGGCCCCTCCCCCAGAAGATCAACAAGAAGCCCAGCCAGGACCAAGTTCACCTACCAAGGAGTGCGGTTTCAATACCAAGGAGAGCAGCGTAATTCCAAAGGAGGAGAAAGCAAAGCACGGAACTCATGGCTTTCTCCCCATGATTCTTTAGCCTTGCAGTTAATTTAATTTTTTTTCTTTTTTTTTTTCAATTCATTTTTCTTCTTCTGCTAAATTTTTTTAACTTTTACCCTTTTCTTTTTTAACGTTTTTTAACTAGTTTATCTAATATATATATATAT
>NW_019154098.1:8502319-8553539 GCF_002288905.1 Enhydra lutris kenyoni | reverse complement strand
TATATTTTTTCCTTTTTATATTTTTTTCTTTATTGGTTTTCTTTTTTTAATTGTTTCTTTCTTTTTTTTTTCTTTTTCTTTTTTTTTTTTCTTCTTTCTGAACCTCTTTTTATCCCCTTTCTCCCCCTCATGATTTGGGATCTCTTCTGATTTGGCTAAAGCATATTTTCCTGGGGTTGTTGCCACCCTTTTAGTATTTTACTTGCTCCTTCATCTACTCTTATCTGGACAAAATGACAAGGCGGAAAAATTCACCACAAAAAAAAGAACAAGAGGCAGTACCAAAGGCTAGGGACCTAATCAATACAGACATTGGTAATATGTCAGATCTAGAGTTCAGAATGATGATTCTCAAGGTTCTAGCCGGGCTTGAAAAAGGCATGGAAGATATTAGAGAAACCCTCTCGGGAGATATAAAAGCCCTTTCTGGAGAAATAAAAGAACTAAAATCTAACCAAGTTGAAATAAAAAAAGCTATTAATGAGGTGCAATCAAAAATGGAGGCTCTCACTGCTAGGATAAATGAGGCAGAAGAAAGAATTAGTGATATAGAAGACCAAATGACAGAGAATAAAGAAGCTGAGCAAAAGAGGGACAAACAGCTACTGGACCACGAGGGGAGAATTCGAGAGATAAGTGACACCATAAGACGAAACAACATTAGAATAATTGGGATTCCAGAAGAAGAAGAAAGAGAGAGGGGAGCAGAAGGTATATTGGAGAGAATTATTGGAGAGAATTTCCCCAATATGGCAAAGGGAACAAGCATCAAAATCCAGGAGATTCAGAGAACCCCCCTCAAAATCAATAAGAATAGGTCCACACCCCGTCACCTAATAGTAAAATTTACAAGTCTTAGTGACAAAGAGAAGATCCTGAAAGCAGCCCGGGAAAAGAAGTCTGTAACATACAATGGTAAAAATATTAGATTGGCAGCAGACTTATCCACAGAGACCTGGCAGGCCAGAAAGAGCTGGCATGATATATTCAGAGTACTAAACGAGAAAAACATGCAGCCAAGAATACTATATCCAGCTAGGCTATCATTGAAAATAGAAGGAGAGATTAAAAGCTTCCAGGACAAACAAAAACTGAAAGAATTTGCAAATACCAAACCAGCTCTACAGGAAATATTGAAAGGGGTCCTCTAAGCAAAGAGAGACCCTAAAAGTAGTAGATCAGAAAGGAACAGAGACAATATACAATAACAGTCACCTTACAGGCAATACAATGGCACTAAATTCATATCTCTCAATACTTACCCTGAATGTTAATGGGCTAAATGCCCCAATCAAAAGACACAGGGTATCAGAATGGATAAAAAAACAAAACCCATCTATATGTTGCCTACAAGAAACTCATCTTAAACCTGAAGACACCTCCAGATTTAAAGTGAGGGGGTGGAAAAGAATTTACCATGCTAATGGACATCAGAAGAAAGCAGGAGTGGCAATCCTTATATCAGATCAATTAGATTTTAAGCCAAAGACTATAATAAGAGATGAGGAAGGACACTATATCATACTCAAAGGAACTGTCCAACAAGAAGATCTAACAATTTTAAATATCTATGCCCCTAACATGGGAGCAGCCAACTATATAAACCAATTAATAACAAAATCAAAGAAACACATCGACAATAATACAATAATCGTAGGGGACTTTAACACTCCCCTCACTGAAATGGACAGATCATCCAAGCAAAAGATCAACAAGGAAATCAAGGCCTTAAATGACACACTGGACCAGATGGACATCACAGATATATTCAGAACATTTCATCCCAAAGCAACAGAATACACATTCTTCTCTAGTGCACATGGAACATTCTCCAGAATAGATCATATTCTCGGTCCTAAATCAGGTCTCAACTGTTATCAAAAGATTGGAATCATTCCCTGCATATTTTCAGACCACAATGCTCTGAAGCTAGAACTCAATCACAAGAGGAAATTTGGAAAGAACCCAAATACATGGAGACTAAACAGCATCCTTCTAAAGAATGAATGGGTCAACCAGGAAATTAAAGAAGAGTTGAAAAAATTCATGGAAACAAATGATAATGAAAACACAACGGTTCAAAATCTGTGGGACACAACAAAGGCAGTCCTGAGAGGAAAATATATAGCGGTACAAGCCTTTCTCAAGAAACAAGAAAGGTCTCAGGTACACAACCTAACCCTACACCTAAAAGAGCTAGAGAAAGAACAAGAAAGAAACCCTAAACCCAGCAGGAGAAGAGAAATCATAAAGATCAGAGCAGAAATCAATGAAATAGAAACCAAAAAAACAATAGAACAAATCAACGAAACGAGGAGCTGGTTCTTTGAAAGAATTAATAAGATCAATAAACCCCTGGCCAGACTTATCAAAAAGAAAAGAGAAAGGACCCAAATAAATAAAATCATGAATGAAAGAGGAGAGATCACAACGAACACCAAAGAAATACAGACAATTATAAGAACATACTATGAGCAACTCTACACCAACAAATTTGACAATCTGGAAGAAATGGATGCATTCCTAGAGACATATAAACTACCACAACTGAACCAGGAAGAAATAGAAAGCCTGGACAGACCCATAACCAGTAAGGAGATTGAAACAGTCATCAAAAATCTCCAAACAAACAAAAGCCCAGGGCCAGACGGCTTCCCAGGGGAATTCTACCAAACATTTAAAGAAGAACTAATTCCTATTCTCCTGAAACTGTTCCAAAAAATAGAAATGGAAGGAAAACTTCCAAACTCATTTTATGAGGCCAGCATCACCTTGATCCCAAAACCAGACAAGGATCCCATCAAAAAAGAGAACTACAGACCAATATCCTTGATGAACACAGATGCAAAAATTCTCACCAAAATACTAGCCAATAGGATTCAACAGTACATTAAAAGGATTATTCACCACGACCAAGTGGGATTTATTCCAGGGCTGCAAGGTTGGTTCAACATCCGCAAATCAATCCATGTGATACAACACATTAATAAAAGAAAGAACAAGAACCATATGATACTCTCCATAGATGCTGAAAAAGCATTTGACAAAGTACAGCATCCCTTCCTGATCAAAACTCTTCAAAGTGTAGGGATAGAGGGCACATACCTCAATATTATCAAAGCCATCTATGAAAAACCCACCGCAAATATCATTCTCAATGGAGAAAAACTGAAAGCTTTTCCGCTAAGGTCAGGAACACGGCAGGGATGTCCGTTATCACCACTGCTATTCAACATAGTACTAGAAGTCCTAGCCTCAGCAATCAGACAACAAAAGGAAATTAAAGGCGTCCAAATCGGCAAAGAAGAAGTCAAACTATCACTCTTTGCAGATGATATGATACTATATGTGGAAAACCCAAAAGACTCCACTCCCAAACTGCTAGAACTTGTCCAGGAATTCAGTAAAGTGTCAGGATATAAAATCAATGCCCAGAAATCAGTTGCATTTCTCTACACCAACAACAAGACAGAAGAAAGAGAAATTAAGGAGTCCATCCCATTTACAATTGCACCCAAAACTATAAGATACCTAGGAATAAACCTAACCAAAGAGACTAAGAATCTATACACAGAAAACTATAAAGTACTCATGAAAGCAATTGAGGAAGACACAAAGAAATGGAAAAATGTTCCATGCTCCTGGATTGGAAGAATAAATATTGTGAAAATGTCTATGCTACCTAAAGCAATCTACACATTTAATGCAATTCCTATCAAAGTACCATCCAGTTTTTTCAAAGAAATGGAACAAATAATCCTAAAATTTATATGGAACCAGAAAAGACCTCAAATAGCCAAAGCAATATTGAAAAAGAAAGCCAAAGTTGGTGGCATCACAATTCCGGACTTCAAGCTCTATTACAAAGCTGTCATCATCAAGACAGCATGGTACTGGCACAAAAACAGACACATAGATCAATGGAACAGAATAGAGAGCCCAGAAATAGACCCTCAACTCTGTGGTCAACTCATCTTCGACAAAGCAGGAAAGAATATCCAATGGAAAAAAGACAGCCTCTTCAACAAATGGAGTTGGGAAAATTGGACAGCCACATGCAGAAAAATGAAATTGGATCATTTCCTTACACCACACACGAAAATAGACTCAAAATGGATGAAGGATCTCAATGTGAGAAAGGAATCCATCAAAATCCTTGAGGAGAACACAGGCAGCAACCTCTTCGACCTCAGCCGCAGCAACATCTTCCTAGGAACATCGCCAAAGGCAAGGGAAGCAAGGGCAAAAATGAACTATTGGGATTTCATCAAGATCAAAAGCTTTTGCACAGCAAAGGAAACAGTTAACAAAACCAAAAGACAACTGACAGAATGGGAGAAGATATTTGCAAATGACATATCAGATAAAGGGCTAGTGTCCAAAATCTATAAAGAACTTAGCAAACTCAACACCCAGAGAACAAATAATCCAATCAAGAAATGGGCAGAGGACATGAACAGACATTTCTGCAAAGAAGACATCCAGATGGCAAACAGACACATGAAAAAGTGCTCCACGTCACTCGGCATCAGGGAAATACAAATCAAAACCACAATGAGATACCACCTCACACCAGTCAGAATGGCTAAAATTAACAAGTCAGGAAATGACAGATGCTGGCGAGGATGCGGAGAAAGGGGAACCCTCCTACACTGTTGGTGGGAATGCAAGCTGGTGCAACCACTCTGGAAAACAGCATGGAGGTTCCTCAAAATGTTGAAAATAGAACTACCCTATGACCCAGCAATTGCACTGCTGGGTATTTACCCTAAAGATACAAACGTAGTGATCCGAAGGGGCATGTGCACCTGAATGTTTATAGCAGCAATGTCTACAATAGCCAAACTATGGAAAGAACCTAGATGTCCATCAACAGACGAATGGATAAAGAAGATGTGGTATATATACACAATGGAATACTACGCAGCCATCAAAAGAAATGAAATCTTGCCATTTGCGACGACGTGGATGGAACTAGAGGGTATCATGCTTAGCGAAATAAGTCAATCGGAGAAAGACAACTATCATATGATCTCCCTGATATGAGGGAGAGGAGATGCAACATGGGGGATTAAGGGGGTAGGAGAAGAGTAAATGAAACAAGATGGGATTGGGAGGGAGACAAACCATAAGTGACTCTTAATCTCACAAAACAAACTGAGGGTTAATGGGGGGAGGGGGGTTGGGGGGGTGGGATTATGGACATTGGGGAGGGTATGTGCTATGGTGAGTGCTGTGAAGTGTGTAAAGCTGGCGATTCACAGACCTGTACCCCTGGGGATAAAAAGATATTATATGTTTAAAAAATAAATAAATAATTAAAAAAAAAAAAAAAAAGAATCAGCATACTAACCAAGCATAGCCATAGACACAGGTTGCTTTTACCTGAAATAAATGTGAGTGATGGTGTGATGATTTCAAGGGAAATTTTTATGAAGGTATGTATTGCTGAATTAATAAAAATTTGTGGCCCTTCTCCCAGCCATCAAATAATAAAAATGCAAGTATTATTGTAAAAAAAAAAAAAAACAAGTGTACATGGATACACACACATCTAGGTCTATCCAAAGTATCTGTATGAAGCCAAATTTGCAAATTCTGATGGGTGTCTCAGACCCTCATCCAATACTACATGGTTCATCTCAGTCTTCTTGCTTATCTGTAACCTCCAACTCCAAAGTGAGAAACTTGGTTTCCATCATCGGCCATCCATGCACTTACTTGTTTCATTCCAGCAAGAGTGTGTGTGGGTTTCAGAAGTGTTAAGCCCATAACCCATGGGAAACAACCTTATCAGCTAAAGCGCAATGCTCATACACAGTTCCTTCTGCAGTGAGTCTGACAGTTTCTATTCCCTCCCAAAGTTTTGTAGGTCAGCACCTCTTCCCCTACCCTCCTCAGAGAGGTTATGTCACCCATTAGTAACAGAGTTAGATCCTTTGGCCACAGTCTGCATTCAACCTTGAGATCTCCCACCTTCATACTTCTTTTTTTTTTTTTTAGATTTTATTTATTTATTTGACAGAGATCACAGGTAGGCAGAGAGGCAGGCAGAGAGAGGAAGTGGAGCAGGCTCCCCGATGAGCAGAGAGCCCGATGTGGGGCTCGATCCCAGAACCCTGGGATCATGACCTGAGCCGAAGGCAGAGGCTTAACCCACTGAGCCACCCAGGCTCCCCCCACCTTCATACTTCTTTAACATTTGTAAACATTAAGATTTACGCTTTGTGCTATAAAGTTCCATGGATTTTGACAAATGGATAGTGTCATGTATCTACTCCCACACAGACACTTGAAAGAGTTCCATAGCCATAGAAGAGCTCCTTGTGCTTCATTTAGTCAAATCAGCCTGTTGCTAAAGCCCTGCAACCACTGATCTTTTGTCTGTCTGTACAGCTTTGCCTTTTCAAAATGTTATATGAATGAAAGCATTTCTCAGACTGGCTTCTTTCATTTATCAAAATGCATTCAAGATTCATGTATGTTGTTGATTCTGATGATTGAACACATTTATTTTGTATTGTGGATGCCATGGCTTTCCTGTCCATTCATCTATTAAAGAGTTTCTTGGTTGTTTCCAGTTTTTGTCAATTATGAATAAAACTACTGTAAATATTTATGTATAGGCTTTCTGTGGACATCAGTTTTCTAGTCAGTTGTGTTCACCCCTGGAAGCACAGTCCCTGAATGGGATGTTAAGAGTGTGTTCAGCATTATAGGAAACCACCAAACAGTACCCCACACTACCATTCTCCATTCCCACCAGCAATGAAAGAGAGTTCCTGTTGCTCCACATCCTCATCAGAACTCCATTTTATTGATGTTATTTTTCTTTTCTTTCTTTCTTTTTTTTTTTCTACTGTTAGCCATTCTCATAGGTGTGTAGTGGTATTTCATTGTTGTTTAAATTTGCATTTCTATAACGACAAATGATGTGGAACATCATTTTATAGGATAGGTTGCCGTCTTTACATCTTCTTTGATGAGTAGCTCCTTCTAACTTTCCCCATTTTTAAGTTGAGTTGTTTCCTTTCAGATTTTTAAGACTTGTTTTCATATTCTGCATACGTGACATTCAATGTGGCTCTCAGTATGTGTCTTCTCCTTTTGTTCTCCTAACATTGTCTTTTGCAGGGCAAATTTTTCAATTGTAGTAAAGTCCAACTTATAAATTTTGCTTTCCTAATAAAGTTAACTTTTTAATTTTATGGTACTTTTTCGTGTTGTATCTCAAAACGCATTGTTAAACCCAAGGCCATGCAAATTTTCCTCCATGGCTTCTTCTAGAAATTTTATCATTTTACATTCCACATTTAAGTCTGTGATCCATTTTAAGTTAATTAGAAGCTTTCTTTTTTTAAGCTTTTACATTCAGACCTCAAAAACCTCATGGAACTGATTTTTATTTAGGGGACAGAAGAGGGGTCAAAATTCATTTTTTGGCATATGAATTTCAGTTGCCATAGTGCTATTTATTGAAAAGACCATCCATTACTCACTCTGCCATGTCACCTGTGTCATAAATGAAGTGTCCTTATTTGACTGGGTCTATTTCTAGACTCTCTTCTGGCCCATTGATATATTTATCTGCCCTTGCACCAATGCCACACTGTCTTAATTAATGTGGCTTTATAAGAAACATTTATGCTGGCTGGTATAAATCATCCATTTTTTTTTTCTTTAAGCTCTTGGCTGTTGTTTGGCTCTTTGCCTTTCCACATATACCAGAGAATCAGCTTGGAGTTTCTATAAAAGGTTTTGGGATTCTGGGGTGCCTGGGTGTCTCAGTTGTTAGGACTCTGCCTTTGGCTCAGGTCATGATCCCAAGGTCCTGGGATGGAGACCCCATTGGTGTCCCTGCTCACTGGGGAGTCCTTCTCCTTCTCCCTCCTCCCTGCTCATGCTCTCTCTCTCACTCACTCCCTCTCTCTAATAAATAAATCTTTTATAAAAAAAAGAAATTTGGGATTCTGATTAGAATAGCATGAAATCTATAGATCAACTCTGGATAATACAATATTGACTTACTAATAATACTTCCTTCGAGCCATGAACATGATATAGCTCCCCATTCATGTGGGTCTTCTTTAGTTCACCTCAATAATGTTTTGCATTTTATGTGCAGATATCTTGTCCATTTTTATATTTATTTCCATCTATTTGAAGTTTCTTGGTTATATATGTATATATGTATATGTTTAGTTTTGGATTGCTCCTGAGGTATGTAGAAATACAACTGGCTTTTTAAAAAAAATCTAGATTTGTAGCTAGTGATTAATTATATAGTTTTGTGCATTCTTTATTTGGATACTGAGCTGAATATCTACTGTTTCTCTCTACATACAAGCTACTGTTCTCCACCCTGATCTGTGCCCTAATGGATTACATATCAAGGGATCTAATGCCCTTTGGCCTTCTGCTGAGCTTAGCCAATGAATCCCATGGGACTGGGCACTGGGGGAGGGAACAGAGTGCAGCCAGGTTGTTTATTCCTCTGGTTCCATCCCAGTGAGATTGCCTCTTGCATCTCTCAACAGAAGGTCATGGCTCCTTTCAAGTCAGCTGTTCTGGGACCATTCTCCTATATTCTTTCTTTCTTATTTTAAAGATTTTATTATTATTTTGAGAGAGAGAGAGAGAGCATGACCAAAGGGAGGGACAGGGAGAGAAGCAGGCTCCTTACTGAGCAGGGAGCCCAATTCAGGGCTCAATCCAGGGACCCTGAGATCGAGACCTGAGCCGAAGTCAGACATTTAATTCACTGAGCCACCCAGGTGCCCCTACTCTCCTAGTTTTCTAAGATCCTTCCATCCCCTTGTTCCCTTGAGCTTAGAGGTGATGAGAACACTAGTGCTGTTGGCCCTGAGTCCTTCACCATCTCTTGTGGTTCCACTATGTTTTGCCTACAATTTTGTAAGAGTCTTCTTATAAATAAACTCTGCTTGAATTACCCTACTTTGCATGTGCTATTTCTTTGGGATCCTGACTGAAACAGGTGCAGAGAATCCTAAAACAACAAAGTCCATAATTGCAGGGATGGGAAGCTGAAACTCTGTAAGCAGGTCATTAGTACAGTCAGAACTGCATCATTTCCATGTTTGTCTATTGGTTCCCACTCCCTCTATTCTGCCAATGAGAGAAATAGCACCAAACATTGGTTTCTGGTTCCTAGCATATTCCACATATGCAGGATGCCCCCTCCCCACCTACTGAGAGAGGTGGTCTCCATGCTGACTCCAAGGGTGAGCCATCAGTAAGATACCTCATCTCCTTATTTGGCGATTTGCTTGCTTTCAGGCAATTAGGTTCATTATAAAGCAATGAATCCCATAGGCATCTCTCTACTGTCCTACCTCATTACAGGAGCAACTGTTTCTTGGTATGAGATACCAGAGCAATGAATAAGGCATTCTGTAAGTCCACAAACTGAGTAAGCATCTGAGACTGGGGAAGCAAATTCAATTCTAGAGTAGGCATCAATTCCAGTGAGGACTAATTCCTTTCTCACCAAAACGAATGAAATTCATTTGAATCCATCAGCCTTCGGTGAGGCTGGCAGACCCTTTCAAGGAGTGTTTCCACAAGCAGTCTCAGACTTGGTTTTTGCTCCTGCATTGAGCAGTGGCAGGAACTGAGTCAAGCCAGGTGAGGGGCAGTCATGCTTTTGAGAATGACTTCTGTTTGTGCTACTGTGGACATCTGTCCATAAGTCCTCTGAGCAAGCAGAGGTATTGTTGAGAGAGAAGGCTGAATATTATCAGTCAAAAACTCTAGCCACTTGATTCCTGAGGACCACTTCTACAGGAAGTCATTTCAAGGGACATAGCTCAAGTTTTTGTTATTGAGACAGACAAGACACAGTCTTGATTCACTTATGCCAAAAAAATAATTTATTGGAGATGCTGAGGCAGATTACATAACGGAAGAGGATGTTGACCATCCAGACATCATAAGACATCCAGAATATGGGGAACTATGGGAACTGGAGTGGTAGTTAAGGTGGCTATATAATTTAAGGTGATTATAGTATTTATTATCTCAACCTGATGCTCTGGGGAGTGAAAAACACTGTTATCAATAACTGTGTTGGACAATGGACACAGACTGCAGTGTGCTGTCTCACAGGACTGGTCTCCTTAGAGGTTCTAGTTAGGAAGCTTCACTCCAACTGGTTTTCACTGTTAGACTCTCCATTTAAATTTCAGATTCTAGGGAGAAAGAGACAAATTGCAGAAGTTAGGTCACATGTCCACACCTTGGACAGGGGAAGGTAGGAAGACATGATTGATGGTCTCACTGAGATTGAATTCAAGAACAGAGAAGTACCCAATGCCTATCCCAAGGGAAGTAAAATCAAATAGACAAACAAAACCAGAGTGGACAAAGAAGATGTGATGTGTATATAATAGGATATTTCTCAGCTATCTAAAAGAATGAAATCTTGCTATTTGCAATGATGCGGATGGAGCTAGGGTGTATTTTGTTAAGCAAAATAAGTTAGTCAGAGAAAGACAAATGCCAGATGATTTCACTCATATTTAGAATTTAGGAAACAAAACAGATGAACATATGGAAAGGGAAAAATAGAGAGAGAGAGAGAAGGAATCAAACCATAAGATACTCTTAACTATAGAGAACTGAGGGTTGATGGAGGGAGATGGGTTCAATAGGTGATGGGAATTAAGGAGGACACTTGTTCTGGGGCATCTGGGTGGCTCAGTAGGTTGAGTGTCCAACTCCTGATTTTGGTTCAGGTCATGATCTCAGTGTGGAGTATGCTTAAGATTCTCTCTCTCCCCCTGTTCCTCTGCCCCACCCCCCAATGCTAGTTCACATACATTTTTTTTTCTCTCTCTCTAAAAAGAAGGTACCTCTTTTGATGAGCTCTGGGTGTTGTATGCAAGTGATGAATCATTAAATTCTACCCCTGAATATAATACTATGTGTTAATTAACTTGAATGTAAATAAACAATTGGAGGAAAAACAAACAAACAAACAAACCAACCAACCTCTTACCAGATTAACAAAATTACTAGGCAGGCAAAAGAGGGCATGTAAACTCCCAGGAAGGAGGGGTATAAAAAATAGCTGACATAGTTTCCTATAGACAAATTGCATGCTGGAAAGTTCTGCCATGTGGCGTCATGCAGTGAAAAGAACATGGTGGTTTGGGGGCAGGAGGCCTGGGATGAGGCCCCGACTCCGTCACTTCTCAGCTGTTATGACTTTGTGCAAGATGCTGGGCCACTCTTAAAAGACATTGTTGCTTTAGCTCTAACATGGAGACCAAGAAGCTTGGCCAGAGGAGGGCTGTTCCCAACCCTGAGGAACACAAACAACACAGGAAAATGCCTGTGGGGTTCTGGAGTGCCACAGATCCTCAGTGACTCAGGCCTCCACTGCCTGTAACTAAACTCTTTTCTCAAGGTGTTGACTTTCTTGTGGTGGAAATGGAATTCTTCCAGTTTCGGAGAAGTATATGGCCTTGGGCAAGTTTTGGAATGTCTCCAAGCTTCGATGTCTTCAAAATGGAAAAGCAAATCCACTCCCAGGGGTGTTTTCGGAGGCTTCAATGAGATGAGAGTTTTGTAAGTGCCTGGTACTCTCGTCAGCGCCAGTAGGGGCTCAAAGAACACAGGAGAACCAGCACATTCATTTCTGGCTCTTCAGAGCTGTTCAGAGCTTCTGAGGTAAACAAGAACCCCTGCCGCAAAAGAAAATGTTCTCCAACCACAGAGCAAATAAGTAATTTGTCAGTCAGTCCAGGAGGCAGGAAGGCATGAATAATTTCCAGGGTGTCCTCTGAGGTAGAACAGCATTCTCTGGTGGTTCTAGAAGAGTCTGTTAAAACTGACTACCAGAAGGAGCCTGCGTCTGCACGGAGAGATTCCTCCTGTCCTCGGATGAAACTGGAATCCGCCAGATCTGGTTTTCTGCTTCTGTTTCCCCCCAGTACCCACCGTTGGTCAGGGAGCTCAGGGGAACAAAGCACACTTACAAAGCTGGAGTGAACTATGTCAGTTCCATCCCTGTCACCCTGTGTTTGACTTTGGGAAATCACAGCCCACCTCCAACCTTAGGTCTCTCATCTGTGAGAGAAAACAGGGCTCTGGAGCA
This sequence comes from Enhydra lutris kenyoni, assembly GCF_002288905.1. Classification (NCBI taxonomy): domain Eukaryota; kingdom Metazoa; phylum Chordata; class Mammalia; order Carnivora; family Mustelidae; genus Enhydra; species Enhydra lutris. The sequence continues at coordinate 8,541,421 of NW_019154098.1, read as the reverse complement.
CAGGGGAGCACCACACACAGGCGTCGCGCCCTCCTGCAGCCATACCATGGTGCATCACGGAAGTGTCCACTGTGAATCAGCGTGAAATCAGGAAAGAAGCCGTGTTTACAGAAGCAAAATAAGAGCTCATGCCATTTGCATGCCTGCCGTGGCTTTCCACACTTGCACTCATTCACGCCTCACCCCAACGGAACTCTGAGGTGCAATTACCGTCTCGGTTTTGCATAAGGGCACGCACCAGGGCCGAGTGACTCCTGAGGTAAGAACCAATGTGAGAGCCATTCTCAATGTTTAGTCTCCACTGGGAGCAAAGATGAGGGAATTCCTGCCAATGCTTCTACCCTCTCCGGGAAGTGCTAAAAAGATGCTTTTGCCCCCACTGTCTTCTCTACTTCCAGATACAGTTGTCTACTGGGAAAGAGGGTGTTAGCTAGTGACATCAGTCAGTGAGAAATTGGTTCATAAATACAGGCTCAGGGATACCCAGAGTTGCATTGCCCTGTGTCCCTCTGCTGACTTGTCATCAGGCTCTGGGCACAGCCTGGCAGCACCAGTACCCTTGCCCGACCATCCAGAAACCCCCAAGCTCCTGCTCTGGCAGTCTTTCAGGAGGGAGAGTAAGAGGGGGCCCATCTGACCTGCATACAAGGCTCTAAGCTGGATTACCCAATCTAACTTTCACTGGTGAACGCTACTTAAGGAGGAAGAAGGCCAGGCACCTGCCTGACATTAACAAAACTGACGACTCTTCTGCAATCGACCAGCAACACTGGACATGTACTCACGCTCGGCCCAGAGAGAGGGCTGGGTATTCAGCCCCGAACCGCTTAACCTCTGAGCTGCATTAGAGCACATACAGTCAGTGACGCCACCTCCTGAATTTCTCCTGGGGTACTATGATCTCAGGCAATTCCCGTTCTCTCTGCAATTCTTGTTCTCGGCCCATCTGCTCCGTCTCTTCATGTCTTGCCTTGTCGCCGTCTCTTCAGTACCTGCTCTACTAGCTCATAGCCAAGCTGAGGTGTACAGACCGACACTCAGTTACCTTTATGGTTCAGAATGTGCCAAGACCTCCTGTTGACCCACAGTCCACCCTGCTGCTGGTATATGGTAATGACGAAAGAAGGGGTTTGGGGATCCCTCCTCCAATAGTATCATCAGATTTCGTGTGTTCTCATAACAGAGCTTTTTGACACATGCTGATCTGTCTTATTTGCACAGCCCTCTGGGACAGATAGTTTTTGTCACTTTCCCTTTGATGCATGGAGAGACTGAGGCTCAATGAGGTAAGCCCCACTCAGATTCTAAGTCACAGAGCTGGGTTTCTAAGTGCAGTTTTCAACTTTGAACAATGATCTGTCTAGACCTCAGCCTCTCTGCCCTCACTCCCCTCCACCTAGCCTGGTGTCACCTTCTAAGGATTCTGAGGCTGAGCAGAATAGGATATACATGTCCCCGGGGCTTCCCTGGGATGTGTGGCTAGGTGCTCTTTCATAGCTGGTATGGGGTTTGGGGTGCAAGTGGGGCCATGGGGATCTTGAGACAGGAAGCAGATGGGCTAGAGATCAGGGCACTAGCCAAGCAAACTGCTACTTCCTGGGCAGGGTTCCTGGGGGCAGAATGAGGATCCAGAAGAACTCACTGAGGCAGACCCGTGACAGAGACTACAGGGTCCCCAATCATCAGGGTCTATCATGAGGAATTCTAGCTGCCAGAAGCCCACCTGGTATGGTCTCCAAGGGCTCTGAGCTGGGGAGGTTGAGCCCAGAAGGCAGAGGGTCAGGGCATAGAATGGGGGAAGGCACAGACCAACACAGCTGACCAAGAGGGCTGCCACCTCAGCCCCTCAGCTGTCCTATCTCCCTGCAGTTCCAAAACATGTAGAGGTAATAAAGGCCATTGAAGGGCTACCTTCCCCCCATGAACCAGCTTTATAGTAATGGATCTGGCCCATCTGTCTGGATAACTGTGGGCCCTGAGTGACTTTCAAGCCAGACTTTTCATTTTGGGTCAGATTACATGGGGTTATAACTTAGGAACTACGCCCAAGTCCCTCTGGAAAAGCTTTGATGTCCATCATGGGGAAGGCAGCATAATGAGCTTCAGCTCTAGAAAACATCAAGCAAGAAATACAGGCTCCTCATGCGGAGGACAAGAGCCCCATTTCTCAGCATTCAGAGACCTCTCTGTTAACTCACAAAATAATAAACCCTCCAAAGAGACATGCTCAGAATCTCCTTCTTATTTTCCCTGTGGATCTTTCCAAAGGACTCATTGTGATCAAGTTGTTCCCAGTGCCTGCCCCCTCCAGAGTTATGACCTATCGCTTTACCTTGGCTTAAAGAGCAAATTGTAAGACCGAGGCATTTTTTAAAAGATTTTTATTTATTTAACAGAGAGAGAGAGAAGGCACAAGTAGGAGAGGGGCAGAGGGAGAGGGAGAGGGAGAAGCAGACTCCCACCACTGAGCAGGGAACTTGATGCAGGGCTCAATCCCAAGACCCTGAGATCAATCATGACCCGAGCCGAAGGCAGACTCTTAACCGACTGAGCCACCCAGGCACCCCTTCTCCAGGCATTTTCTGCGGACTTTTTTCCCCATAATTTTTTTGTACTATTCTGCCCCTGGCCACACTTCTCAGGCCCGGGCACACTGAAGTCATCTCTACCCAGGGAACCTTCTGGATCCTGTCATGACTCTGCATTTCCCACACGACTTTACTGGGTATCTCAGGAGTACCACACACTGTGTTCCAGGCTCAGGGGAGAAAGAACAGGACAGGCAAATTTCTTACATTCTCTAGGAGAAACAGACGACCAACTAACAAGTAAGTACATAAACAATGTCAGTGATAAACACTCCTCAGATGGCTAATGCCAGATAAGAAACAGAGAGATCGAGGCCACCATTTTAAAGAGTGTAGATAAGGAATATATCACTGAAGACAGGATGCTCAGGCAGAGACCTGAATTAAAGAAGAGAAGAAGCCATAAAAATGTCTGGGGAAGGAGAAGGGACCCCAGGTTGGGATGACAGTGGACTGTTGCCGCACAGGATCGAGAAATGCCCTCTTCTTGCAGAGCAAATGCTCGAGACACACACACGAAGCAAATAATCACGTAACACCTGTCACACGCAATTACCCAAACAAGAAATAGTAACCAGTCTAATGTAGACGATAAACTAGTCAGTGTGTGTTGGATCAACTCTCCCAGTTACCAGCTCCGGTTCCCTGAGCCTCGACTCTGCTCCACATCTAGCAGACCTCGGGGTGGTGGAGGGGAGGGGATAGAGCCTTGGCGGTCGTCCAGCAGGACATGTCCTATTTGTATGTCCTCATCAGAATCACCTGGAGTGCTTCCACAATACTCTCATGTCTGGCTTTGCCACATCCCTGTGGAGTCAGACTTTCTGGGGACAGGTCCAGGGATCTTCATTTGCAGTGGGTCTGACACAAAGTCACCCCTCTACAACCCAACCAACGCTTCAATTTTTTTTTAAGATTTTATTTATTTAATTGTCAGAGAGAGAGAGAAAACGAGAGAGCACACAAGCAGGGGGGCTGCAGGCAGAGGGAGAAGCAGGCTCCCTGCCGAGCAGGGACCCCCGAGGCAGGGCTCAATCCCAGGACCTTGGGATCATGATCTGAGCTGAAGGCAGATGCTGAACCAACTGGGCCACCCAGGTGTCCTGAGGCTTCAACATTTTTGTCTACTACCCTTATGCTTGAACGTCTCTAACGACAGGGGTGCTCACTCTGTCACCCCAGCCCACGCCCAGTAAATCCCATCCATTCTGAGCAGCTCCACTCAATAGAAATCAGTCCTTTATTTTGGGTAGAAATGCAACTGCTGATAGTTCTGCAGCTCTCATCAAAGGTGTATTGGAGACACCTGTGGCCCTTACGGATGTTTGTTGTACAGCCTGTAGTTCTAATGTTTAAATTACATTATTCACAATAGAAACAGGTTTCATTTTATCTGGTCTCTCGTAAGATATCAGCTCTGTAAATGGAAGGCTGGTTTCCAAAAGGGGAAGATGGGCAAGAGCTGGATAGCTGCCACCTGACTTTAGTTGGGGGACGAGTGACCACCATACCACCACCCCCGCACACCCCGTGTCACCTCCACCTGGTCCAAGTTTTTGTCCACTGCCCAACCTCTCTGGATGGTGAGTTCGAGACCCCTCTTTTCTGCCTCTGCTTCTGGGAAGAACAACGATACTCCACTGCCCTCCCTCAGATGACCCACCTGCCCAGACTGAGGGCCCCCCCGGCTCCGGCACGTCCCCAAGCCCGGCAACTTCAGCACGTCAGCCACCCACAGACTCAGATTCCCACCATCCCAGCTTCTCCTCTGGATTCTTCAATCTGTTAAAATTTCCCCAAAAGCCAGAGGCAAAATTCGCCTCCTGGGCAGCCAATGCAGCTGATTTGCTTTGGCTTTTCAGCTTCCTCTCCTCCTTGAAAATCCTGGGTGCAGCCCTCAACAGATTCCTCCCAGCCCTCCACCTGCCACTCTGTTTCATTTCACTCAATGGACCTTTGGCTTTTTAATTTTACCCTCCTTTCATTTACCTGCTGCCTGCTTAATTCCCCCACGCATCATTCATGATTTTATTGAGATTATTGCACACCTACGAAATAAATCTCAGATCTCAGTAGCTGTCAGTTAATAATGTCCTCCTTGATCTTCTGCAGATGGTTTCGCACTTCATTAAGAATCCTAGTAAACCTTCCCAACACACACGCACAAACACTTGCCCACACGCTAATATGCAGCAGGAGGCTATGTGATTGATTCCTGGGACTTCTGATATGTAGAAAATTGTCTTGATAGAGAAGGAATACTTTCATAAGTGTTTTGGTAAATAGAATAAGGGTAGGTCCGGACCCCAGCCCGGATTCCCACCCTGCGGCGACCCGGGATCAGCTGCCAACAAAGTCACCTAGGAAGAGAATGTTGTTCTGTATAACAGATGGAGAAAAATTTGAATTTCTTTCTTGAAAATCAAGGAAAGAGAATGGAGGCAGCTGGTGGCCCCACAGGCATATTGAACAGCAAACCTTCGCTGTGTGTTGGAATGTGGGTGTTTAGTGGGTTTTATAGATTTCAAATAACTGAGAAGTAGAAAGGAAATTTGTGATTCTCTTCTCAAGTGTTGTTTGAATCTTCTATGCCATGTCTATATGCCTGTCCAACCTTGAAAACACCCTCCTAGCTCTGAGGCCTACTGCGACCCCCACAGTTCTATCCATTTACCCCAACCTGCTTTGGCTATACCTAGAACACACGGCAATTGCCACACACACTTTGAAAGTCCTTGAACAGAACACATTCCCAGGCTCATTTCCTATGTGAATTCCTTCCACTTTCCATGTTCCTCCAGCACCATGCTTTTTATCCCCCTCGACGTCCCTCCTGTGGGTGAACTCCTTAGGTGTGTGTTCCCAAACAAATGTCGGACCTGATACAATGTTCTGCACACATGGCCCTCCCATTCCCACTGATTCTATATGTCCAGTAACTTTGCCCTTTGCCACGTGGCCGAGGAGGGTTCCCACACCTGCATGCGTGCACGTCTTCTGCAGTAAAAGGCAAGGTGAAACAGAGGCCAGCTGTCTTTCAGGGTCGTGGCATGCATTTTGTAGTTAGAACAACTTCCTGTTCAGAAGATCTGGCCATAGGTTAGAGAGTCATCTTAGGGAACTAAACTCCAAGGCATATGGATCCCAGAAGGATCACTGCTAGCTACGCTTGCAGCTCCTGAGAAGTTCCACAAGGCCAACTGGGGTTGTGACTGGCGAAATCCAGTTTCTGGAATGCATATCAAGGGAAATCATGGAATTCAAGACAGGCTCAGCCCAAGCTCAGTTCTCCTCTCCTGATCTCCTCCTAATAGAAGTACTCAGCGAAACTGCCGTCTCTTTGGTGTGTACACTGCTGGCTCCAACAGCTCAGTTGTCTTGTATATTAAAAAATTAATTTAGTGTCCTCTAAATACAGCTCTGCTGAGCCTGCAACAAGCCGTCTGGAATGGAGGGAAAGTAAGAGGGATGAACAAAAAGGAAATGGGAAATGGATTTTCTTTCTTCGCTAAATTAAATCACTCCTTGGTTTCCATGATTTTCTTTGTTCTAGAGAGGCAACAGCAGTGAAATTAGGGTTGTAATGGAATCATAATTGAGCACTTACTGTATGTCAATACCGTTTGGGTGTTTTCTCATTTAATCCTGATAGCAGCTTTGTGGAATGAGGGAGCAGAGGCTTGGGGCAGAGACATGACTTCCAGAGATTAGCTGTCCAGATGTGCTGTTTCTGCATCTCACCAGGTGTAGGCAGGGGTGGCAGGGAGAAAATTTCCCCGCACTTGACTGAGCTATTTCTGGTCATGTTAGAGGAGCTTCTCTCTCCTTAGCACCCGGGTTTCCTCAGTAGCATATTGGTTACTATTATATAAGGCATCAGGGCAGATTCACAGATGAAAAGAATGTACCCAGCAAAGCTTTTAGCACATAGTACGTGCTCCATTAAATATCATCCAAAGGAGTGTGGAACTCATCAGGATAGGCAGAGCTATACTCTTTTTTTTATTTACTTTTTTAAAAATTTTCATCATAACAGTATTCATTGTTTTTGCACCACACCCAGTGCTCCATGCAATCTGTGCCCTCTATACTACCCACCACCTGGTTCCCCTAACCTCCCACCCCCCTGCCGCTTCAAAACCCTCAGATTGTTTTTCAGAGTCCATAGTCTCTCATTGTTCACCTCCCCTTCCAATTTCCCCCAACTCCCTTCTCCTCTCTAACTCCCCTTGTCTTCCATGCTATTTGTTATGCTCCACAAATAAGTGAAACCATATGATAATTGACTCTCTCTGCTTGACTTATTTCACTCAGCATCATCTCTTCCAGTCCCGTCCATGTTGCTACAAAAGTTGGGTATTCATCCTTTCTGATGGAGGCATAATACTCCATAGTATATATGGACCACATCTTCCTTATCCATTCGTCCATTGAAGGGCATCTTGGTTCTTTCCACAGTTTGGAGAGCATGGCCATTGCTGCTATAAACATTGGGGTACAGATGGCCCTTCTTTTCACTACATCTGTATCTTTGGGGTAAATACCCAGTAGTACAATTGCAGGGTCATAGGGAAGCTCTATTTTTAATTTCTTGAGGAATCTCCACACTGTTCTCCAAAGTAGCTGCACCAACTTGCATTCCCACCAACAGTGGAAGAGGGTTCCCCTTTCTCCACATCCTCTCCAACACATGTTGTTTCCTGCCTTGCTAATTTTGGCCATTCTAACTGGTGTAAGGTGGTATCTCAATGTGGTTTTAATTTGAATCTCCCTGATGGCTAGTGATGATGAATATTTTTTCATGTGTCTGATAGCCATTTGTATGTCTTCATTGGAGAAGTGTCTGTTCATATCTTCTGCCCATTTTTTGATATGATTATCTGTTTTGTGTGTGTTGAGTTTGAGGAGTTCTTTATAGATCCTGGATATCAACCTTTCGTCTGTACTGTCATTTGCAAATATCTTCTCCCATTCCGTAGGTTGCCTCTTTGTTTTCTTGACTGTTTCCTTTGCTGTGCAGAAGCTTTTGATTTTGATGAAGTCCCAAAAGTTCATTTTAGCTTTTGTTTCCTTTGCCTTTGGAGACATATCTTGAAAGAAGTTGCTGTGGCTGATATCGAAGAGATTGACCATAGAGTTGAGGGTCCATATCTGGGCTCTCTACTCTGTTCCACTGGTCTGTGTGTCTGTTTTTATGCCAGTACCATGCTGTCTTGGTGATCACAGCTTTGTAGTAAAGCTTGAAATCAGGTAATGTGATGCCCCCAGTTTTATTTTTGTTTTTCAACATTTCCTTAGCGATTCGGGGTCTCTTCTAATTCCATACAAATTTCTGGATTATTTGCTCCAGCTCTTTGAAAAATACCGGTGGAATTTTGATTGGAATGACATTAAAAGTATAGATTGCTCTAGGCAGTATAGACATTTTAACAATGTTCATTCTTCCGATTCAAGAGCATGGAATGGTCTTCCATCATTTTGTGTCTTCTTCAATTTCTTTCATGAATGTTCTATAGTTCCTCGAGTACAGATCCTTTACCTCTTTGGTTAGGTTTATTCCCAGGTATCTTATGGTTCTTGGTGCTAAAGTAAATGCAATTGATTCTCTAATTTCCCTTTCTGTATTTTCATTGTTAGTGTATAAGAAAGCCACTGATTTCTGTACATTGACTTTGTATCCTGCCATGTTACTGAATTGCTGTATGAGTTCTAGTAGTTTGGGGGTGGAGTCTTTTGGGTTTTCCATATAAAGAATCATGTCATCTGCGAAGAGAGAGAGTTTGACTTCTTCATTGCCAATTTGGATACCTTTTATTTCTCTTTGTTGTCTGATTGCTGTTGCTAGGACTTCTAATACTATGTTGAACAAGAGTGGTGAGAGTGGGCATCCTTGTCGTGTTCCTGATCTCAACGGGAAGGCTGCAAGCTTTTCCCCCTTGAGGATGATATTTGCTGTGGGTCTTTCATAGATAGATTTTATGAAGTTCAGGAATGTTCCCTCTATCCCTATACTTTGAAGTGTTTTAATCAGGAATGGATGCTGGATTTTGTCAAATGCTTTTTCTGCATCAATTGAGAGGACCATGTGGTTCTTCTCTCTTCTCATATTAACTTGTTCTATCACATTGATTGATTTGTGAATGTTGAACCATCCTTGTAGCCAGGACTATCCACCAAGATGATCTAACAATTGTAAATATCTATGCCCCCAATATGGGAGCAGCCAATTACATAAGAAAACTATTAATCAAGATAAAGAGTCATATTGATATGAATACATTAATAGTAGGAGATCTTAATACACCACTCTCAGAAATAGACAGATAATTGAAGCAGAAAATCAATAAAGAAACAAGAGCATTGAATGACAGAGCTATACTCTTAATGGTCATGCAAGACAGTGACAAGTAGAGATGTTCATTTATTCAAAAAGTATTTATAAAAATCATAATATGCTCCAGACAGAAGTATAAGAGTAGAAGGGAGGGGAATCTTCAAGTGCAAAGTTCTTATTTTCTTAGCATCTTGGCCACATGCTTTCCTAGACAGGAAAGAGGAGAACTAAAGCAAACTAGTAACTTACTCAAGGTAACTGGCCATCAGAAGAGACTAAGGCTGAACCTGCATTTGCTTAATTTGCCCAAATGTTTGATGCTTCTCCTGCATCGTTTAGCTTCTCAGGGAATGTTGCAAGTTCCTGGCACTTGATCTGGAGGCTGCAGAGCTTGGGAAGTAAGGGCAGGAGGGGGGGTCGGTGATGGAGGAGAGAGCAGTAAGGGCAGGTGCCTCTTGTACTTTAGGGCAGAGATCATTGCCAGATCCAAGGAAAGCTTCTCAGGACTTGATAAGTCACAGAATGTCTCTTAGAGCTCTGCCACCCTCTCCTCATCTAAGAGCTCATTGCTGGACTCCCTATTGTGCAATCACAAACAGCCTTTTTTAAAAATTTAAATTCAATTAGCCAACATATAATATATCGTTAGTTTCAGATGTAGCATTCAATAATTTATCAGTTTTGTATAACACTCAGTGCTTATCACATCATGTTCCCTCCTTAATGCCCATCACCCAATTACCTCATACCCCCACCCCCTCTCCTCCAACAACACTCAGTTTGTTTCCTAGAGTTAAGAGTCTCTCATGGTTTTTGTCCCTCTCTGATGACTTCCTATTCTGTTTCCACTCCCTTCCCCTACAATCCTCTGTGCTGTTTCTTATGATCCATGTATGAGTGAAATCAATTACAGTTATCTTTCTTTGATTGACTTATTTCACTCAGCAGAATACCCTCTAGTTTGATCCATATCAATGTAAATTGTAAGTATCCATACTTCCTTAATGTTTTCATATTTTTTATTTTATTTTTTCAGTGTGCCAAGATTCATTGTTTATGTATCACACCTAGTGCTCCATGCAACATGTGCCCTCCATAACACCACCACCAGGTTCACCTATCCCTCTACCTCCTTCCCCTTCCCAAACCCTCAGTTTTTTTCTCAGAGTCCACAGTCTCTCATGGTTTGTCTCCCCCTCTGATTTCCCCCAATTCACTTTTCCTTTCCTTCTCCTAATGTCTTCCATGTTATTCCTTATGTTCCACAAGTTTCTGATGGCTGAGTAATATTTCATTGTATATAGGAACTGCATCTTCTTTATCCGTCATCTGCCAATGGACATCTTGGCTCTTCCCACAGTTTGGCTATTGTGGACATTGTTGCTATGAACACGGGTTCAGGTGCCCCTTTGGCTATTAAGGACATTGCTGCTATGAACACTGAGGTTCGGGTGCCCCTACTTTTCTCTACATCTGTATCTTTGGGGTAAATACCCAGTAGGGCAATTGCTGGGTCATACAATAGCTCTATTTTTAATTTCTTGAGGAATCTCCATACTGTTTCACCTGCTACACAAGCTTGCACTCCTACCAGCAGTGTAAGAAGGTTCCCCTTTCTCCACATCCTTGCCAACATTGTTCTTTCCTGACTTGTTAACTGTAGCCATCCTGACTGGTGTGAGGTGGTATCTCATTGTGGTTTCAATTTATATTTCTCTGATGACAAGTGATGTTGAGCATTGTTTTATGTGTCTGTTGGCCATTTGTACATCTTCTTTGGAAAAATGTCTGTTCATGTCTTCTTGCCATTTTTTGATTGGATTATTTGGTTTTTGGATGTTGAGTTTGATAAGTTCTTTATAGATCTTGGCTACTAGCCCTTTATCTAATATGTCATTGCAAATACCTTCCTCCATTATGTAGGTTGCCTTTTAGTTTTGTTGACTGTTTCTTTTGTTGAACAGAAGCTTTTTATCTTGATGAAGTCCCAATAGTTCATTTTTGCTTTTGTTTCCCTTTGGGGAAACGTTCTTTTCACCAAAGCCTTTGGAAACATTCTTTTCATCTCCTGAACAGAGAAGGCACACATATGTTTTTATTATTCATACATTAAATGACATCTATCTTTCATACTTTTTTAAAATTTTTATATATTTTTATTATCCCCCCATTATCTAAGGTAAAAGTAAAGCTCATTATTAAGAATATGGGAAAGTTGGGCGTCTGGGCGGCTCAGTGGGTTAAGCCTCTGCCTTCAGCTCAGGTCATGATCTCAGGGTCCTGGGAACTAGTCCCGCCCACATTGGGCTCTCTGCTCAGCCGGGAGCTTGCTTCCTCCTCTCTCTCTCTCTCTGCCTGCCTCTCTGCCTACTTGTGATTTCTCTCTGTGTGTGTCAAATAAATAAAAATCTTCAAAAAAATTTAAAAAAAAGAATCTGGGAAAGTGACAAAATGAGTAGAACAAATTTCCCATATTCAGCATCTGCATTCAGGTAACTCCTTTATGATTATCCAAAATATCTAGCCCATTCAGTCCATGCAGTATAACTCTTGGGTGTGTTTTTGTAAGTTCTTATAGAAGAGGGTATAGTTCACATGTGGCCTGGGATTATGGTGAGTCAGGCATGCCTACTAAGAGAAGGAGAATGCTTTCAGATACTTATTTTCGTGTGTTCCTTTGTAGATAAAAAGGAGCCTTCTGGAGGAGAAGGAATTAGAGTGCAGATGGCATGGTCACTCTCATGTTTCTAAGGTGCCCACATGGACTCACCTCTGAGCTTGAGGGACAAAAGACCTTCAGATTAAATTCAAGGGGGAATTCTTAGAGGGAATTTCATGGAAGGGATGCAATGAGGCCCTGGTGCATTAGAACTCCACAGTCCTTGTCATTGGCCAGCACCCAGGAGGGTTACAGTTCCAGAAGCATCAATGACAGCTGTCCTGGGCCAGACTTGTGGGTAAGCACAGTGAACCTGGAAGCAGGGTTCCTGAAGGCAGTGCCATACGCAAGACTCCAGAGAAGGAGAAAGCGAGCAGAAAGAGAATGACCTTTCAGAGATTCCATACAGACTCCAAGGTGAACAGGTGTAGGACCTTCTCCAAGACAGAAGTAACCAATGAGACTTCTTAACCATGTGGGGACGGAAGCTCGTGACTTTGATATACCACTACTGTGTACTCAGGTGAGGAGTAGGGAATTCATTATAAATGGGAAGTAAGCATTAGCTTTACATCTGTATCCTATACTATCAAAGACAGGCACTGGTTTCTCTTTATTCAGTGTCCTATTATTTACTGTTTGGACGGCTTCCAGGTGTTCACTATAATAAATTCTCTGGTAATGAACAGTGACCTACTAAACCTTTTGAGTCATGTTAATTTTTAAATGCAGTATAAATGAAGGAAAAGAGGCTTTTTGTGCCCCCAAAGAAGAAAGGAATGGGATCATTATGCAATGATTGATCATAGTACAAATTGGTGAATGAAGTAATTGTAGTGGATCAAGATGTATAATGTCTTTAACTTTTATAAGTTGTTTTTTAATATCATAATATATAAAACATAATCAATGTAGCTGTGCATATACATATGCAATATAATTACACAGATATTTATATATAATATGTATATGCACATAACATATATTCTACACAGAATTATCCATGATGATAACTCATTGGATCTTGGGCTATTCTTATGTTCGTACACCACCCAAGCTAAAGAAGAGTTTACTTTTTATTGGCATTCATCATGAGCAATCACTACTATGGATCAGATGGTAGTGGCTTCTTTCCTTCTGACCAAATCCTGATTCTGTAAGCCAAACTGAGCCAGCCAAGAGTTGGGACCCCAGTGGCCCACAGAAGGTATCTATGGTCCTTTGGCAGTCTTCTAGAAAAGGGGTCTTAGAACCTGGAGATTCTGCAAAAGCTCTCCAGGAATTTCCATTACGGTTGGATGGACTCTGAAGGGCCCTATATACCTTAGGACCACTCCTGCTTCTTCTAAAACATTGTTTTCTATTTGTTTCATTTTAATGTCCCATAAGATGTTTCTTTGGAACTTAGGACTTACAGATAAAGTTCTTCATTCTAAACAGACTGGCAGGATCTCTATGGATCACCTGGTCCTTCCCAGAGTTGGATTTCTTCTGGAATCCTCTCCTCTAACAGCTGAGTTTTCCCCTTGGGCTGTAGCATTTCCTATTTTTACATATATTATATTACATATTAAATGTAATATGCATTACATATTATATCACATATTGTTACACGTTAAAGTACATTGATTTTCCCCACCTCAGTGGTCAGCCCCAACTACCCCAGCATGAGGGACAAGGAAGAATTAATTTTTAAAATTTTCCTTTGTAAGCACTGTTAGTCCAATTTCCCACAAAGAATCGAGCCTTACTGAGCTTTCTTCCAACCATATAAGTAATGTGAAAAAATTGAACCATACAGAAAATTATAAAAAAGAAAATAAAAATCAAATGAAATCTCAGCTCTCTAAGCTAACATCATTAAAATTTTATTATCCATATTTCAGAACTCTCTTTACGCAAACATAGAGGAAGAGCCTTATAATTTTAACTAAATGGGGGGGATATAACACAATATTATTTTTCCCTTCCTTCCCCCACCATTTGCCAGATAACACATTCTGTCTGTGCCTCTCTCCTCTATACATAAACATGTAGAGAAGTTTTTAAAACTTGTTATTGATATTTAATTTTTAAATCAAATGTATATGTAAATATATATGTATATGTATAGAGTCGTTAAATATATGGGTTCTATACAAACTGCTTTGGGTAGATAAAGATCATTAATTGTTAAGGAGAAATCCATGTTGAGGGTATACATTATATATATCTATATATACTTATTTATTGACATCTATATATTTATAGTAAGATATAGATATAGATGATATTCTCAGTATTCTAGAAACATGAGGGAGGCAGGCCCGTGCAGAAGGAGAAGAGAAGGCACAATACAGTTGTAACAGAGTCCTTAATTCCACTCAGAAAGGAGCTATGGAGCTGGGGAAACCATTACAAGATGTCTTAAATTAGGGGAAAGGTGGCAGGCCTTGTTGCTTTGAGAGGACTGGTCCCTGGATGTGGATGAGGCCCTTTGGAAAACACCTGGGCAGAGACTCAGCTATGAGCTGTAGGCAGCCAACACTCCTGGCAGCTGTGAGGATGAGTGCCTAAGCACCCAGGGGAATCTGGGTGACTTGCCTCAGCAGCCATGCATGGGAATGATGAAATTGACCACAGAATCCAACAGCATGGATGTGGTCTGTGATCTTCACATGAGCATTTTGGCTCCAACAATAATCAAAATTTTTATAGTTTCTTACAAATGCAATTTAACATAAAATGAAATGATAGTTTAAGAAGTAATTTGTAAACTGAGAGTTGCTGGGGGGAAGGGGATAGGGAGAGGGTGGAAGGCTAAGAATGAAAGCCAGCATGGTGTGCTTTAAGAATAACTGAGTAGTAGGGGTCTGAAGAAGAGCAAATGCCTCAACCGCCACTTTCATGTGTTTTGATGCAGAGAAGACTACAGATATGCTGTGGTAGCTGGAGGAGGAAGTGAGATCAGGAAAAGTTAGGCTGTTTGTCTGTCCATGGTTCTGATGCTGAAGGGGCAGAACAGTGAAAAGTGTAAGAGTGAAGTTTAAGACATACAAATGTCTATCAGACACATGAAAAAATATTCATCATCATTGGCCATCAGGGAGATTCAAATCAAAACCACATTGAGATACCACCTTACACCAGTTAGAATGGCCAAAATTAACAATGCAGGAAACAACGGGTGTTGGAGAGGATGTGGAAAAAGGGGAACCCTCTTACACTGTTGGTGGGAATGCAAGTTGGTGCAGCTAATTTGGAGAACAGTGTGGAGACTCCTCAAGAAATTAAAAATAGAGCTTCCCTATGACCCTGCAATTGCACTACTGGGTATTTACCCCAAAGATACAGGTGTAGTGAGAAGAAGGGCCATCTGTACCCCAATGTTCATGGCAGCAATGGCCACAGTCACCAAACTGTGGAAAGAACCAAGATGCCCTTCAATGGACGAATGGATAAGGAAGATGTGGTCCATATATACTATGGAGTATTATGCCTCCATCAGAAAGGATGAATACCCAACTTTTGTAACAACGTGGGTGGGTCTGGAGGAGATTATGCTGAGTGAAGTGAGTCAAGCAGGGAGAATCAATTATCATATGGTTTCACTTATTTGTGGAGCATAAGAATTAACACGGAGGACATGGGGAGATGGAGAGGAAAAAGGAGTTGAGGGAAATTGGATGGGGAGATGAACCATGAGAGACTATGGACTCTGAAAAACAGTCTGAGGGTTTTGAAGGGGTTGGGGGGAGTGGGAAGTTGGGCCAGCCTGGTGGTGGGTATTGTGGAGGACACATATTGCATGGAGCACAGGGTGTGGTGCATAAACAATGAATTCTAGTACACTGAAAAGTAATTAAAGAATAAGAAAATTTTAAAAAATACTGCTAGAGCAGGGGTGGTTCGGTGGCTCAGTTGGTTACTCATCCAACTCTTGATTTCTGCTCAGGTCATGATTTCAGGGTCCTGAGATAGAGTCCTGAGTTGGGCTCTATGCTCATGGGTGAGTCTGCTTGAAGATTCTTTCTCCCTCTGCCCCTCCCCCTGCTCATGCTCTCTCTCCCTCTAAAAAAATAAATAAGTGAATAAATAAAATCCTTTTTAAAAAGCTGTTGGAGCAGTATCTTTGAGGATCCTGTCACAGTGCTTTAAATTATCATTTCATTTTTTATTATTTTTATTAACATATATGTATTATTTGCCCCAGGGGTACAGGTCTGTGAATCATCAGGCTTATACACTTCACAGCACTCACCATATCATATACCCTCCCCAATGTCCATAACCCAACCACCCTCTCCCTATCCCCTTCCCCCCAGCAACTCTCAGTTTACAAATTACTTCTTAAACTATCATTTCATTTTATGTTAAATTGCATTTGCAAGAAACTATAAAAATCTTGATTATTGTTGGAGCCAATGGACATCCCATCTAGTGCTTGATTTTAAGAGAAATGGCTTCAGAATTTCTTAGTTGTTTTTTTTTTTTTGTATTCAGGAATGTGATCAATTTTTGAAGATATTCATTAGGCATATGTAAAAATGTGTAATATACTCAAAGAACACAGAATAACTTGTATACATATATAATTTATAAATGTGTATACAATGTGCAAAGTGAGTAATTCCCATATATATGACACCTGTGTTGCCACTTGGCTTTCTTATTGTATGCCTGGTAGATCTTTATATGGTCTTTTTATTTTCAACCTTCTCTACTACTTTGTCTCAAATTCACTTTTGTCAACAGTATGGAGATAAATTTTATCTTTTGAACAAATAGGGCAGACTTTGCCCATTCACATATGATATAAGAACAACTGGATATGATTTATTCTTTTCACTCTTTATATTTATTATTTATTGCACATTGTCATTTCCAGTTTATGCTTCTTTATTTTTGCTAGTCTGTTCTAGTCACTACATATCCTTGTTTCTCCCCTTTGTTAGCTCAGAATTTATGTCATTCTGTTGCATAGCCCCACCAAATACCTCCTCTTCCTTCATGTCCAGGATCACTCACTATTATTCTACTATTGTGATAAAGTAAGGTAGCAGTTATTACTCCTAACTGAGCTTCTTTAACCTGCCTGCCCGCCCATTGTTATCCTCCTACACCAAAGTAATGAGCACTTAGAAATGTTGTCATTTCTCCTCTCTGGTCTATCCCATGACTTCATAATTTTATTCACAGAAGGAATTTAGTTCTTCCAGTTTTAAATGCTTTCTCTGGTAGCATGACTTCTGTTTCAGGAACTGTTCTTTGATATGTGTGCCTTGCATCCCAAGGCTTTCGGTAATTATGTGTATCTGTCTGTACATTTATCCTTTTTTTTAAAGATTTTATTTATTTATTTGACAGAGAGAGATCACAAGTAGACAGAGAGGCAGGCAAAGAGAGACAGAGGGAAGTAGGCTCACTGCTGAGCAGAGAGCCTGATGTGGGACTCGATCCCAGGATCCTGAGATCATGACCTGAGCTAGAGTCAGCAGCTTAACCCACTGAGCCACCCAGGCACCCCTATCCTTTTTTTTTTTCTTTTACTAATTATTTCTCTACATTTTACTAATATCTATATTCTACTTCTGTCTTTACTTACTTCACACTCTTCTCCTCCTCCTATCTTCTTCTGTTTTGAGGTTTCTTGTCAAATTCATT
Organism: Enhydra lutris kenyoni; assembly: GCF_002288905.1. Taxonomy (NCBI): domain Eukaryota; kingdom Metazoa; phylum Chordata; class Mammalia; order Carnivora; family Mustelidae; genus Enhydra; species Enhydra lutris. The sequence goes on along the minus strand of NW_019154098.1, from coordinate 8,524,197 downwards.
TCCTGGTTGATTAGGGTCCTTACTTCGGAATTTTCTTCAGCGAGGTATAGGTGACGTGTTCCCTGAATTCTTCTATATCTGCAGACATATTTCACACCAATGGATAAATACCATCTTGTTTTGACATAGAATTCTTGGTTCAAAATTTATTCTTTGAGCTACCTCACAGCATTATTCCATTATCTCTAATTTGGTGCTCTAGGTAAGAAGTTCCATGCCAGTTTGAGCCTGTTTTAACTTTACAAATTATTTTTCTTTCTGTATGGAATATTTCAATGCTTTCTCTGTGTTCCTGAGATTCAAAAATGAAGAGCATCTTCAGAGTTTGTCTTGGTGTGTGACTTCTATTATCCATCTTGCTTAGAATTGGTTGAGGTTTTCAGGATTCAGACTCAAGTGTTTCTTTAACTCAATGAATTTTTAATGTATTAACTGTTTTATTATAACCCATTCCTCAGCTGTTCTTATTCTGTTCCCCTGGAAGCATCAGTATATGCAAATTAGCACATACCCATCTTATCTCATCTCTATCTTTTGCCGTTATAGCTCCTTTTCTTTAGATTTTTTATGATTTAAGATTTTCTTCTATTAGGTCTTCCAGATTCTAATGTAACCACCTTCTCCTTCAACTTACAAGGTTTTTATTTTTAAAAATATTATTATATACACTTGATCCTCATTGTTGATGGATTCTGTGTTTGTGAATTTGCTTACTTGCTAAAATGTATTTGCAACCTCAAAACCAATACTTGTGGTGCTTTTGCAGTCATTGGAGACATGTTCATAGTGGAGAAAATTTGAGAAACTCAGCATGCATGCCCCCAACTGTCTTCTTGTTTCAGCTCTCAAACTACAAAAAAATGTCTTTTTCACAGTCTATGTAGTGACACATTTAACCACAATTTTTTGTGGGTTTTTTTTTTTTTTGGTTGGTGATTTTGTTATGTAAAACAGCCCCCAAGCACAATGGTGTAGAGCTGACTAGTGTCCCTCAGGACAGAATGACTGTGACATGCCTTCCAGAGCAAATATATGTATTAGATGAACTTCTTTCAGGCATGAGTTATAAGAATGTTGGTTATAAGTTCAATGGATGAATTCATGATATGTACTAAACAAGGTGTTTTTAAACACAAACACACATGAAACAAAGGTCTGTCTTGATCAGTTGGTGAAAATGCTGTGACCAGAGCCTGGCAGAAACCTATCCTTGTATTTCCTCCAGCAGCAATGGCCCAGTATTTGTTAATTCAATGTTCACAGCAACTGTATAAAACAACTACCACAGGTCATGAGAATCACCTGTATCTGGTTCTGTGGAGTCTTTTTTTACATGCTATAATGTGATCTTAAGTATTATTTTTTTGTCTTTTTAGGGTGCCTGTTATTCTCCAGTGGTTCTCTCTGGCTTTTAGATATCTTCTGATTAGGTGTAAAGTTTCCCTTACCATTCAGTGGGCTCAATTTCACCCATAGGGTACCTTAGCATTGACCTCCAAAGATAAGAAAGTTACCTTGGCCTCTGCCAGACTAATCATCTACAAGACGATAAAAGGGACTTAGCCTACATGTTCAGTTCCAATAAAGCTGCTCTGAAACCAGAAAAGTCAACAGATCTTCCCTTCCCCCACCCCCACCCCCACCTGCCAAATCTTTGGGTGTGTGTGTGTGGCAAGGGTGTTCAAGATCTACACAAGTCTATATACTGTAGTGCTGCCATGGTTCTCTCCATTCATTTCCAGGCTCTCATCTGACCTAGGGAGAAGAGATCCTTAAGCATCATTTTCTGTCTTAACTTCTCCATGCCCCAAAGCCTGCTTACCCTTGCCAGGCCTCTGGTGTCTATGGACACCACATTTAAAGGGGTGGTTGGCAGTAGGAGTTGATAAGGGGATGCAAATAGGTGATAAAGTTGCCATTTTTCTAGAATTGGATTCTAAAAAGTATTATACATCAGTGATTGCCACCAGATTTGATGATTACAGTCTTTCTCTACAAGTTAATGATTTACAAGTCTTGAAATTGAATTAAATACAACCATATCCCCCCTACTCTACATTGTCATAGGAGACGTCCCTCCCACAGTGGTTGTTTTTTCATGCACTGCTGTTCATAATGCACAGGCAGATTGGTTTATCTCTTTTTTATTTATGGGTAAGTTGCTTGCATCTTATGGAGGCAGTTGAACTCTGTAGTTATGAGCATGGAAGGGAAGGGTTCTCCATAAATGCCATATGTTTTACCAACACTGCTTCAGATGAGACTTGCCCATGAGATTTTGATCCTGCACTTGTGATAACAATTCTATTATCATACAGTCTATTATTTTCAGAATGAGGAAATGAACATACATTTTCTGGCCCACTAATTCTTGTTAACACACCCAAAATCAATAGCTTCTCCTATTGTACACATACTTTCTATTTGGGGTGATTCACTTCAAGCAGTTCCCACTAACAGCTTTTATATCCACTTGGCTGTATCAGTTTTAACTGATGTCAATGTGGGCACACTTTGCCACCTGTTTCATAGTATACTTTTAAGAAATTTTTTTAAATGAATGAACATATCCAAATGTATAAATCTTTTTTCTCCTTTTAAAAATTTTTTAAATTTAACTTTATTTTTTCAGTGTTTCAAGATTATTCATGAAAGACTTTGTTTTAGAAAGTGTTTGTTTCATTTAAATATAGTTCTTATAACTCATTATTTTTGTAAATTCTCTAATTAACTCTATGTGGCCCTAACTTCTATATCGTGTATCTTTAATAGTTACATACAGAATTTGAAAATTTCAGGAATATAATTATATATAAACTAAATGTGCATTTTGTTAAATATTCATGAACTATGTTGAAATGTATTCTGGGGGCTAAGTATTTAATACCATAACAAGAGCATGGGATTTAAAAGCAAAAGGTTTAGGTTTAAATTTCTCTACTGCTGAGAAGTTAGTTTGTTCTTTATCTGTGTGACTTTAAGTACTTTAGTTAACCTCCATGAACTTTGATCTCCTTTTAAGTGAGGATGAAAGCATCAATCTTACAGAGTTCCCATAGTGAGTGAAGACTAAGAAAATGGCTGAGTCACCACAGATACTCAATGAAATGTTCGCTGAATTTGAAACCAGGGAGAAAAGTCTTCTACATATAATGAGTAATATAAATACTTTTCAAGGAGAAAGTTTAATCTTCCTAAGTAAACGAGCAAGTCCTTTGAACCATTTAAAGAAACCCAGTTTGTAGCTGAAGTGTTAGTTTACATTCCTGTTCTTATCCATAGCAATATGTCTGCCTTATCTCTGTTTCAGGAAGATTTCTTAATTCATTTTCCTATTTCCTATAACTGTGTTTATTCTAAATTGTGTAATACTATGCTTGAAAATAGTCCTATTTGCTATTTAGACCTTTTGCTAAATTAGATTTTCTTTTGCCTCAAATTGGGGATCCCTGACTCTATTAAAATCCTTTTAAAAAAAAAGAAGCAGAAAAAAGTCACCTGAGAATCAGGAGTCTAGGGGAAATATTCCAATACTCCATAACAGAGGATAAATGAAATATGTATATATCATGTAGAGTGCTAGTTGGAAACAGATGGGACACCCAAAGCAGTAGTTGAAGAGAACTAATGACATGATATCACTATTCATAGAGACGTGGACAGCGTGAAGAAACCCAAAGGATGGAGAAGCATCCAGATAAGCAATAGCAGAATCCTTAACCATGCAAGGCTCTAAAGGGGTGTGGGAGGGATCTGTCTGTGAAAAACAGCTTCCAGACAAGTAATGTGGTCACAGGCAGAGAAATGTGACCTGGTGGAGGGGAACAGGGAGAATCTCTTGCCCTCTGATGTCTGCCGTTCTTGGAAGCAAATGCAACAGGGCGTGGGAGGGTAAGAGAGCCTGGGTGAAGACCCCTATGGAGCATGGAGCAGAAAACACTGAGAATGCAGTGAACAACACAAGGAGAACCACCAGTGCAGGAGAAGACAAACCCCAATGGCTTCTGAACATGGAAATGTTCAGTATCACTAAGCTGGTAATGGGTGAAAGAAAAAATGACAATATTTGGTGAGGGGAACAGGTGCTGTTACACTTTTCTATAATGCTAGAGAGAGGATGGATTGAGCCAGCTTTTTCTGGAAAGCAACTGAACAGCACATGGGAGACATCTTAAAAATTTGCATCTCCTTAGACCTAAGTTTATCCTAGAAAAATTTAATCTATAGAAATACTTGAAACATAGTCTAAGAAAATAATCGCACAACTTCACAAACATGAATATACAGGAAAATTTATCACATCAACCATTATAATACCAAAATTTGAAAGAAATCTAAATGTATAGTAATTGGTATTACCTAATGATCATATATGTGTATGTATGTGCATATATATTTAATATATTTATAACTATATAAATATATTTAATAGTGGCATATTATGGCAAACACTGAGAAAGATATTATAAATCAACACTTATTTTCATAGAAAAAGACTCACAATATACTGCTAAATGTAAAAAAGCAGATTGACAAAATATTCCTAGTTTGTAGACAAGCTGGAGTCGGAGGTAAAGGGATTTCTCAAGTTCACGTAGTCAGAAAGAGAAAGGACTAAGATTTCAAACCAAGCTTAAGCAATACCCTTAAGCAGAAGTCCTGTGCTTTCCACTATGAATGACTGCCTTTCAGCAAGTTCTTCATGATCCACTTTTGGGAAAGAAGCTTTACCTATGGCTACCTAGAAATTAAACAAGAGTCTCTTGGGTGGGTGGGTAGGGTCTGTGGAGTCTCCTTAGCATCTGATTCTGGTCTCAGTTGTTTCTCAACCTGTCTCAAGCTGTGCAAGTTCTAGAAATATATGGATCCTGTCATCCTGAAAGCATTTCAAAAGCAAGAGGTGTGGGAGAGAATATGGAGAGGGGAGGGAGCAGAAGAGAAGGAAAAAGAAGACAGGAGGAGAGGGGTCTGCAGGGAGAGAAGAACCAGCCTTTTTTAAGAGTTCTTTGAGCACCTGCCACCTACCAGTCCTGGTTAGGGACGTTGGTACCTGAGGCAGACATGCCTGGCCCTATGGTCGAGTGGGCTCTCTTAACCCACAGTACAGTTGTAATCACTGTACTAGTTTGCTAGGGCTGTTGAGATACAGCACCACAGACTAAGTGGCTTGAACAGCAGAATTTGATTACGTCACACTTCTGGAGGCTGCAACCACGTGATCTAGATGTCCAAAGGTTTTGCTCCCATGCCTCTCTCTTAGCTTTTGGTGTTTTTCTGGCAATCTGTGGTGTTCTTTGGCTTGTAGAAGAGCCTCCCCCACCATCTCTGCCTTCACTTTCCCATGGCTTTCTCTGCATCTGTATCTGTGTCTAAATTTCCCCTCCTTATAAGGACACCAGCCCTACTGAATTAGGGTCCACCCTAATGAACTCAACCTCCAAATTAGGTCACATGATGAAGTCCTAGGGGTTGGAGATTCAACATACAGATTTGGGGTGAGGGAGGAAAACAATTCAACTCGCAACAATCACAAGTGGAGATCACTGGTGGGAACTACTTGGACGGGCATTTATAAAGCCTCCCCGAGGAGATGACATTGAACCAAACTCTGAAGGAGTAAATCAAGGCCACTTTGGAAAGACACAGAAGCACATTTTAGGCAGAAGGAAGAGCATCCATGAAAGAGACTGCAGTCAGGAGAGATCTTGGCCTGCTTAAGAAACTCTGAAAACAGGCAGCTGGGCTTGACCAGAGAGAACAGAAGAATGTGCCAGATGAGATCCTAGTGGTAGCAGGGCCAGGGCGTTCCCAACCCTGGAGGCCACAATGAGAAGAGTACATTCTGTTCAAAATGCAACAGGACCTTAAGTGCCAAGGCTCTGGCACACCCGCCTGGCAAACTCCATTCTCCTCCTGCTCTCTCCCTGGGGCCTTGAGGCAGCCCTAGCTCCCCACCCTCTAGCAACACAGCATCCTCACCTTCTTACTGCCACTAACTCACTCTCTCCATGCCCCACTCAGTTCATCTCTGTGGGAAATAACATGGGACCTTATCTGCCTTGCTCTCTATTGTACGTCTAAGCACCTTGCCCATTGCTGGCCTGAAGAAAGTATTTAGTGGATTTGTATGAATTAAATTAAAAGACACTTTCCAACCCTGGCTCCGACACGGTGGATCAGTTTCCCTTTTCAGCAACCATTTCCTAAGCTATTAAATAAAAGGGTCCTGTACCAGCCAAGAACTTATATTCTGGGTTCAGACTATCAGGTTCACACCCCAGCTCTGTTACACATTTGGTATGAAATGTCATGAGAATCCTCAACCTTTCTGTGTCATTTGGTTCATCAGTGAAAGGGGGATGCTCTTGGTACCTAACTTACAGGAAATTAACTGAATTAATACACACGAATCACTTAGTGTCCTGTACATAGTTAAGTACTGGCAGTCATCATCATTATTAATGAAATTGCTCTTGGAAATTCAGTAAATTCATCTAAACCAGGTTGTGTTCATAAATGACCAAGATAGAATGGCTTAATAAGATAAAACCTCTAATTGCACAGATCAATTTGTTCATGAAACAGTCCTCACATACATCCCCACACACTCTCCATGGGCCCTCTTCCCTCCAAGTTGGAGAGCTGTGCATCAAGATGTTCCCATGGACCCCCTTACTCATGTGTGTGGGTCTGACCTATGCACACTTGTCATCAGGCAGCAGACAGAAGGAATAGTCCCTGTAAGTGTCGTGGGTCATTGCTTCATTTTACCAGTGGGTTTTATCAGTGGAAATACATCTTTTGGAACTACAACTTCTATTCTGTTTTTTTTTATTTCAAAGGAAATATTGAGTATGAATGTGTGAAGTTTAAGCACTGAAAGTTAAAAACCAATACAGAGCTTTATTCTGATCATCCATGGAGTCAATAGACATGTATTGAAGACCAAGTGAATAATGGTCACTGAGCTCAGGGCTGAAACACTCACCATCACTGAACAGCTGTCTGTTTCTATCAATGTATCTATATTGACTTATTACCTACTTGCCTACCCAGATAGCTAGTGAGCGAGCTATCCCCTGCCCCATTCAACAAATGATTGAGGTATTAATCCACCTTTAGCTTTAAAGCCCTCCAGTGAAGAAAGTACTATTATTATCCGTTTTACACATGAGAAAACAAAACCACCTGGAAATTAACTTTCATTTTTCAGTTCTTATTAAAATATTTATAAAATTTAGAACCAGACAGTGCATAATGTTGATAAATATCTTTGTGAAGGCCTTCGTGTATATTTCTGAATTTCTGTCCAAAATCTGCACCCTAAAACAGCCAGAATATGATTCGTGATGGAGCTCTGCATACTTGGCTGATCGAGATCTCTGATATCCATTAGCAACCTGCGTGAGACTTGACAGGTTTGAATGATAGGTTATGTTCAAAAGGATGGAAATTATATTGGAGAGTGTCTCTTGTCCTCACTTCCCTAAAATCCTAGTGATTACAACTATTGTTTTGGAGCCCTGGACATGAGTCCAGCTGGGAATAAAAAAAGTATTTCTGAAGCTGTAAATGAAGACTGGTGGCTGTGTGTTTGAAAGAAATTTACAAATAGATGGGCAGTGGACTCCAATTATTCATCTGGTACACTTAGGAAATTGTATTCCTGGGTTCACCCTCATGCCGTGAAATAGCTTAGTGTCTCTCACACGGACTTTACAATGGAGCACTGAGCCTCCCTCTACCTTTCCTTTTCTGAGGCACTACCTGAAGGCTGTAGTTGGAGGCCAGAAAGATCTTCTCTGAGCCAAGTTAACATAATATTAACCACGATCCTGTGGGTGCCACTATGGAAAGAAAAGCCAATGAGCACCCATTTGCAAGTGTGGGAAGTAGCTGGCTGAGAAAGATGAAGACCAGGTGTGTCGAAGTGTTTACTGAAACATGTTTCATCATGGTGTCGTTGGGACTTTAAAGGATGCTATTAAAATCGTTGCTTCAGAAAGATACCAGTTCTGTTTTTACTCAGCCACTCTTGTTCTGAAATTGTCCCTTGGTGAGGTTTTCTTCAGTTAAATCCCTTAATCCCTTGGGTGTCACTTCCTGCTGGGACACTGAGCAATATGGAGTCCACGTCCGTGTGCATGTGGAATGACCATGACTGAGTGAAGAATGAGGCAAAACTCTTGTTCCCCCTTCCTCATACTTCCTGGGTAAGTTATTGCAGGACTGGGGTGATGACATGCTTGGGTCGTTGAGTGCAGGTCAGGGATGTACTCTGAGACATAAAAAGCATCTGCTTTTCAGCAGTGTGACCTTGATATCAGTGTATCCCAGAAGGGTTCCCGGTGGACTGAAATTTTCCAGTTTCTACTCTGCATGGGAATTTGCAACTACAACTGACTCCTGGGACCAAGTGAACCCCTGGGACTTGGATTTTTCATGAGATAGGAGACACCTAAAGAAGAGAAAATTTAGGACCTTTTCATGGGAGAAGAAATGGATGATGAAATACTTAACTATACAATAAATGGATTTTTCTTGGAAAGGCCTTATATTAAATGCTCAAAATGAAGCATGCTAATGGTGGGTATGTTGATCACAGAACCTTTTGGTCAAGAAATATCCATTCATGGCTGAATAATATCAGATATGTATGTATATATACCAGAACTTTATCCATTCAGCCCATTTATTGATGGGCTGCTCCCACAGTTTGGCTACTGTAAGTAATGCTTCAATAAACATAGGGGTGCATACATTCCTCTGAATTAGTAATTCTGTATTCTTTGAGTAAACTCAATGGTGCATGGAATTAAATAAAATAAAGTATAAAATAAAATAAAGTAAAATAAAATATGCATTTATATGTCTTAAACTTATTTTTCCTTGGATTTATTTTGGGAAATTCAGAATTCCTACTTGTTCTGTTCCTGCTATCATTAAATGATCCGTATCACTTAATGGCTTTGAATTTCCCTTCCTTCCTCCCTTTAATAAGTTTTTATGATCTTCAATTCAGCAGGAATTCTGCTAAGAGGAATGGATAAAAGAGAACAACACATTTCCTACACTCTGGAAGAGGAGAGTAATATTTACTTAATACCAACAGCATAGTTAAGTTCTTTACATACAATATTCCAAAAATACTCTTCCCAACTTTGCAAAGCTAGTAGTGTTATTTCTGATTTTAAAGATGAGAAGATGGAGGATGAGTGAATGGGTGGGCCTTATTCGCATAGCTAGTAGAGGTGAATAAAGGGGCATACTTGAAATCTGCCCTGAACCCTGTGACTTGCCAAGACACCTGTACTGCCTGGCTCCCACCTGAGCCCAACTGTGTATTGGGGAGGAATGGGCAAAGCGCTAAGAACCATGGGAAGGATGACCTGGAGAAGGCTACTCTACTTGGAGGATCAGGAAATACTTATTAGAGAATATGTGAATTGAATTGAGCCAGCCTATAGAGGTCCTCTCACCACAGTGGGGAGATCAGCCACGCACACTGGGCTGGACTCTTGGTAGTTGCTCAGTTTGTTAGATTAATAGGATTCACTCAACAACAACCTAAATTAGAGGGGAATTAATACGCTGAGTGCTCTACAGATGGTTTGGTGGTTGGACCCTCCCTGTCTATATGGGTCATGATTCATAAACAAAATGCGCAGGGAACTTGTGATCCTCTGAAGAAAGTCAGTATATGAAATCAAGGTATGATTATGGCCAATAGCCATCTCATCAGGCACAATACACTTGTGATTGTTTTCCCACATGCAGTTCGTGACCATTCTTATGGTTAGGGACCTATGTTTTATTGCCTATAAATCCTGGATATTATACTAGTTGGAAGCATAATGCTACCATAAGTTAAAAAACAATAGCCCCACAGACCCTGCCAATTAGAATTTCTTTAATGTTTAGGGGCCATTAAGTAGCAGAAACACATCACTATGAAGTCATTATACTTCCAACATTTGGACCTAAATGGCAAGTGTTTGGGGCCATTATAGATCAATTCTTCATAAAGACTGAGAGTCAGCTTCATATTGAAGGGCAAGGATTATTAAGTTATCATAGTAATAGGGTGTGAAAAGGACACATGAACACACTACCTTCATGTCACCATACTCTTTAATACAGAAATGTATGTATTTCTGTATTTACATACAGAAATGTAATTCTGTATACAGAAAATACACAGTGGTGAAGGGGACCTACTTGAGATTTGGGGGGCTGCCAATTATTGTCATGGAAAAATGCAAGCCTAGTGTTGTCATTTCAGTTTCTCAAGAGAAGCGTGATGATGTGCCAATTTTTATACAAAATTTCCAATTTAAAATGTCAAAAAGTTAAAGATATTTTGAAGGTCACAAATCTAATCACAGTCAAGGTGTCCCCTATATTCTCTCCTTTTATGATCGCTGCCTTTAAATCTAGGATAATGTCATCTCGGAAAGGAAAAGATCAGACCAGAAGGTCAGGAGAAGGTATCCAGTGTCTGGGTCAATTCAAACTCAAGGGAGAGAATTCAGAAGCTTGGATAAACCAGACCAAGGACAAGAATTTGACATCATTTTATGTTCACAACTTTCTGGGTCATTTTTATATCCTTGGAAAGGGCAGAGGAATAGTAGTAGTTCCCTGTTTGGGCTTTGGGGTCAAAAAGACCTGAATCTTAGATGAGTTTCTAAAGCTCTCTGATCTTTAATCTGTTGGTCTTAAAATGATAACCCATCTATCTCATGGGGTTATGGGAGGAGTAAATGAGATCATTCATCTCAAGCACCTATCACAACACTCCAAGCATGGTAAGGGCAGAACAAATGACAGCCAATAACACAACCATTCTTGTATCTCATTCATTATAGTTGATTCCAGAGAGTTAGCAACTTATCCAAAATCACAATATATAAGGGAAGAATCAACATTTGAGCTCAGGTCTGTCTGCTTCTTTTTTTTTTTTTTTAATGTTATTTGTTTATTTATTTGAAAGACAGAGAGAGAGCGAGCGAGCGTAGGAAGGAACAGAAGGAGAGGGATGAACAGACTCCATCCTAAGTGTGGAGCTGGACACAGGGCTCAATCCCACAACTCCGAGATCATGACACGAGCCAAAATCAAGGGTCTGATGCTCTACCGACCGAGCCACCCAGGAACCCCCTTCTGTGTCTTTAAATCGGTTTGCTTCTCCTGACTTACTCACCGTCTGGGATGTCTCCATCTACCACATCATCCTGGTGAACATCAGGGCATGTCACAGTGATTGGGCACAGAGACTCTCCAAGACCCCAGGTTCTCTGTGGACTTTACACCCACCCACAGAAAGTCCTTTGGGGTAGCAGAAATCTTTCATTTCATGTGAGCTACTCCCATGGCAGGAATCACATTATAGATAAGTCACTTCACATTTCCTCATGAGATGGTAGACTCCCTGACGGAAGGAGTTTAGACTGTACATATGATACTCTTTTCCTTCACAGTACCTAATAACGACTGACTGACCATTTGTTATACAGATCCCATATCCACCATTCTGAAATCCAAAAATCTCTAAATCTCTGTATTTTAAAAAATTCATTTGACAATAAGACCAAAGTGACCTTTACTAATTTAGGGGGAAAATTTGACCTGAATGACTGGGAGGCCATGTGTGCTCTTCATTGATCCCACACAGAATATTCATATGTTTTTGTGCAGATATATTAATAAATTTGAATAGTGCATTTAGCCCAAATGTGTCAGTACCATTATATTACTGGCCACCCCATGACACCAGCAGGAGATCTACTGGAAGCTAAAGAGGTTTAGACTTCAGGGCTTTTGTGTCTGATATCATATTCAAAATTTGGTAATCTTTTACCTGAAGAAGTTCCCCAAATTGCATAAGCTTCGGGCCTCACAAGGGACTGGCCCTGGAACACTACATTAATTTTGTAAAATTTGAAAACTTTTCAATCTGAAGCATGTCCCACTTCAAGGATTATGGATTTATGTAGTTGGAGAAAGATGAGCAAGGCAGGAAAGACAGAAAGAAAAGAAGACATGAGGGGAGGGAGGAAAGAAGGTAGATACATGTGGGTCATTTTGGGTAAAAAAATGCTGTAACAAATAGGCTTTCACACTCCGTGGCTGAAAACATAACATAACAGTGAGGTACAAGTAATTAATATGATACCCTGTCACATGTCCAAGGTGGAAGTTCAAGTCAGGAGCAATTCTACTCCCCCAGATGGTGAAGGGACCCAGGCTGCAGACATTCTCATGTGGAGCCCAGGGTTTCCCTCATTAGTGACCTTTTCAGGCCATGAGGAGGTAGGAAAGCAACAAGCGCACATAGGAGGTATTTCTCTTTTTTGTGTACCTTTTTGTGCCTAGAGGAGATACGTTGTGCTTCTCTGACAGTTCATTGACTCTAACTTGGACTTGTAGTCACAGATAACAGTCTCACTGCAAGGGACATGTGGTGTGGCTGTGACTTGGGAAGAAGAAGGGATCAGACTTTAGTGGAACAGAAGCAAGCTCTATCACCCCAACCCGTTCTCCAAATGAGGCTCCACAGACAACGGGTGACTCATTACCTCTCATAGTCTGAGAATCTAAGTAAGCACTTTGGAGACTCTCATTCTAGACCCCTAGCCAATGGCCAAATCCCCAGGATGTACAAAAATAAAGCTGGATGTTAAAGAACATCAGCTAGTGGTACTTGGAAAGTTCATTGAGTCTGGACTGGCCCAACAGAGTAGTTTCTTTCCTTATTTGGTAATTTTCCAATCCTGACTTTGTAATGAATGAATAAATGAATGAACGAGGGAACACAGGCCTTTCCTGTGGGCCCAGAGGGTAAAGTAAGGATGAAAGCTAGAGTCGAAGTCTAGTAATGATGATGGTGATATTGAGCAGCCCGTCAGCCAGCACTAGACTTGCAAGTCCGCTTACAAAGCAGGAGCGTGTGTGATATCACTGTGATCTTCACCCCAGTCCTCCCCTGTAGACACACAGCCTATCTTGTAGATGAAGACACTCGGGCTCCAGGGCTGGGGTCGGTGGCATGGCTGGCCTAGGATTACACAGCATGTGTCCAGGTCTTCCGACATCATGGGCAGCACCATTTTCACACTATCACATGTCCTTGTGTTTTGGCCCATGCAAAAAACCCACAGTATATATCATGATGGAGCAAAAGTCAGGTGCAGAGGGGCCTCCCCCGGCTTCTCTTTGCAACCAGGGACCCACCCCAGACAGGAGCAGAACATACGGATGCAAGAGAACATTTCAGGGCCAGACTGGAGCCCAGAATTTGGAACAAATACATTTTTCCAGTGTTTGCTTTGACGAGCTCTGTGCTACATGAGTGTTGATAGAGCAGGAGTCGGGAACTGTGGCCCATGGACCAACCCGGACCCAGCTGCCTGTTTGTTAAATAAAGTTTATTGGAGATACAGCCACCCTCACTTGTTTGCCTACTGCCCATGGCTGTTTGCAATGCAACAGCACAACGGAACTGCTACCCCAGAGAGCCTCAGAATCTGCAATTATTTACTCTCCAGACTTCTACCAAAAAAAAAAAAAAAAAAAATGGTGGATTCCTGAGCCAGAACAGTGACGAGCAGAGAGTCAGAGAAACTGCGAGCAACCATCCAAGAAGGAAAGGCTGACAACGAAAATAGGACAGAGACACAGAAGCCGAGCACAGGAGGGAACGTCATTTAGCACCATTTTGTCTCTATAAGAGAAACGGGGCAGTGGCCTTCCACAAAGACACAATGAATGACATCTGGGTGGCAGAGTGAAAGATTGGCAGTAGTTGGCGAAGTGTGGGAGGAATGAAGGCACTGGAGCAGCTCACACTAAGGTGCTAAGGCAGGAATCAAAATGCTTTCCTGGGAGCATCCTCTTCAATAACGGAGATGAGACCCAGGGAAGACTCCCCTCTGATGAGTCAGATGAGTGAGGCATATCGTCATGTGAAATCTGAAAACAGACCCGCCAGGCCAGTCTTACCCTCATTTTACAAAAGAGGGGGCCACAATGAAAAGAAGCCCAGTAACGTGCCTCTGCTCTCAGAATAAGAGGTAGCTTCTTCCCAGGCTCCCAAAGTCTCTGCCTGGCCTTCCCCCGCACAGCCAGGTAAGTCACCTCCACCTGGGGCACCCAGCCTTATCCCGACCCCAGCCAGCCAGCAGCCATGCCTGCTCACTTGTTTAGCCGGAAGTACCGTGGCAGAGGCGAACCTGCCTGCAGGTGGGGGACCCCACCAGGCCGGTGCTGCAGCTGTCGTGACCAGATTAACTCCCATAATATTGAGGCTGGCTCTCATCTGCATGGGGGGATAAGCCTGGATTGAAAAGGGCAGGGGTCAGTGACCATTAATCATGATGAAAAGTGGCCACAGTCACAAATTCAAGGTGAGCTCATCTTCCCTGCGCTCCTGCCATCCCCTCACCTTATTTTGCTGAGGAGCACTGCATCCGAAGTCTGTAATCAACCCGGGTCCCAGGCAGCTGTGGCAACCCGAACAGGTTTGATAATAATCCACTTCACCTTCACACTCCAATCCCGCCGTGAGAATGTGTGAAGGAGCAATGCCTCATTTTATTACATTAATGCATATTTAAAGGACCATCAAGGGATACAGTGTCTAAAGCAATAGGCAGAGGTGATAAAACTGTTTTTTGCGAAGCTTAGCTCATTTGAGCTTTGAAAATCAACTGATTGTCTGAATATCTTTGCAATCACCATGTTAAGATAGGATACGAGAGTTTCTTTTTCTGCAAGAAAGAAAAAAAGTGGTCATCATGGCAACTTTGTAAGAACTATGTTTCATGTATTTTATTTTTCATTGTGGTAGAATACACACAACAAACTTCAACATTTTAGTATTATTATTATTATTAAATGAATGCTTCTCTTTAAAAAAATATTTTATTTACTTATTTGAGAGAGAAAGAGAGAGAATACAGAAGGAGAGTGAGAGGGAGAAGCAGGCTCCCACAGAGCAGAAAACCCAATGTGGGACTCAATCCCAGGACCCTGAGATCATGACCTGAGCCTAAGGCAGATGCTTAACTGATTGAGCCACCCAGGCGCCCCCAAGGTTAATATTTTCGATATTTTTCAGCATACAGCTCAGTGGCATTAAGCGTATCCACATTGCTGTACATCCATCCATTCCCAGAACTTTTTTCATCTTTCCCATACTGAAACTCTGTTTCCACTAAAAGAGCTCCCCATTCTTCCCTCTCCCAGATTCTGACATACACGATACGCCTTCTGTCTTGGACTCTGATTTCTCTTGCGCTCCTCATATAAGTGGAATCATAGAGTATTTGTCCTTTTGTGGCTGCCTTATTTCCCTTAGTTCTCAAGATGCATCAATGCTATTGTGTGTATCAGAATTTTTGTCCTTTGTAGGCTGAATAAAATTCCATTGTATATATATATATATATATACTGCATTTCATTTATCCACTCATCTGTCCATGGACACAGGGCCTGCTTCTACCTTTTGGCTACTGTGAACAATGCTGCCATGAACAGGGGTGTATAAATACTAGATTCCTTGCTTCAACTCTTTGGGGCATAAATCCATAAGTGGAATTTCTGAATCATATGGTAACATTATTCTTGTGTTTTTGAAAACCCTCTATACTGTTTTCCATAGCAGCTGTACCATTTTGACTCCCCATCGGCAGTGCACAAGACTCAATTTTCTCTATATCCTCACCTATGCTTGCTTTTCTGATTTTTTTGACAAAGGTGTTCCAAGCGGTATCTCACTGTGGTTTTGATTTGCATTTCCGTAGTGATTAGTGGTGGTGAGCATCTTTTCATATACTTAATCGGCCATTTGTGTATCTTCTTTGGAGGCTTATTCAATACACTTACTCAAGGTTTTTGCCCATTTTCTAATTGGATCATTTGGGGTTTTGTTGTTGTTGCCTCATGAGGTGGAAGAACAAAGTTTGGGCCAGCTGCATCATTTTCAAGAGTGAGAGACACAGAAGGAGAACCTAAATTACCAGAGGCATCATGTTTTTAAAGATTTTATATATTTGACAGAGAGAGAGAGGGAGAGAGAGAAAGAGCACAAGTAGGGGGAGCAGCAGAGGGAGAAGGAGAAGCAGACTTCCTACTGAATAGGGAGCCCAATGCAGGGCTCGATCCCAGGACCCTGAGATCATGACCTGAGCCAAAGGCAGCTGCTTCACCAACTGAGCCACCCAGGTGCCCTACCAAAGGCATCATTAATGTTATTCTTCAGGATGTTGGACCATTTGCACCAGGAAAGGGAGCCCATCAAAAGTTGGGAGTCCTGCTGATCTGGAGAGAGAACCACACTTAGGAACAAGAGATGATGCTCTGTTTTGCCCTTGAGGAGGACAAGCTCTCCTGCAATGTGGTTAGCCTGATGGAGGGAGACATTATTCTGGAATCTGCTTGCCGTGGGAGTGACATTGAGTCCACTTAACTCATCTGGGACCCCAAATCCCTGAAACATCGCAGCTGAACATGCCTCCAGCCTTGGTGACCTGATACCTTTTATTTCTCTTTGTTGTCTGATTGCTGTTGCTAGGACTTCTAATACTATGTTGAACAAGAGTGGTGAGAGTGGGCATCCTTGTCGTGTTCCTGATCTCAACGGGAAGGCTGCAAGCTTTTTCCCATTAAGGATGATATTTGCTGTGGGTTTTTCATAGATAGATTTTATGAAGTTCAGGAATGTTCCCTCTATCCTTATACTTTGAAGCGTTTTAATCAGGAACGGATGCTGGATTTTGTCAAATGCTTTTTATGCATCAATTGAGAGGACCATGTGGTTCTTCTCTCTTCTCATATTAATTTATTCTATCACATTGATTGATTTGCGAATGCTGAAGCATCCTTGTATCCCAGGGATGAATCCCACCTGGTCATGGTGGATAATCTTTTTAATGTGCTGTTGGATCCTGTTTGCTAGGATCTTGTTGAGAATCTTAGCATCCATATTCATCAGTGATATTGGTCTGAAATTCTCCTTTTTGGTAGGGTCTTTGCCTGGTTTGGGGATCAGGGTAATGCTGGCTTCATAGAAAGAGTCTGGAAGTTTTCCATCTGCTTCAATTTTTTGAAACAGCTTCAGGAGAATAGGTGTTATTTCTTCTTTGAAAGTTTGGTAGAATTCCCCAGGGAATCCGTCAGGTCCTAGGCTCTTGTTTTTTGGGAGGTTTTTGATCACTGCTTCAATCTCATTACTAGATATCTGTCTATTTAGGTTGTCGATTTCTTCCTGGTTCAATTTTGGGAGTTTACAGTTTTCCAGGAATGCATCCATTTCATCTAGGTTGCTTAGCTTATTGGAATATAACTGTTGATAATAACTTCTGATGATTGTTTCTACTTCCTTGGTGTTAGTTGTGATCTCTCCTTTTTCATTCATAATTTTATTAATTTGGGCTTTCTCTCTTTTCTTTTGGATTAGTGTGGCCAATGGTTTATTGATCTTATTGATTCTTTCAAAAAACCAGCTTCTAGTTTCATTGATACATTCTACTGTATCTCTGGTTTCTACCTCATTGATCTCAGCTCTAATCTTGATTATTTCCCTTCTTATGTGTGGAGTTGGTTTGATTTGTTGTTGATTCTCCAGTTCTTTAAGGTGTAGAGACAGCTGGTGTATTCTGGATTTTTCAATTTTTTTGAGGGAGGCTTGGATGGTTATGTATTTCCCCCTTAGGACCACCTTTGCTGTATCCCATAGGTTTTGGACCGAAGTGTCTTCATTCTCATTGGTTTCTATGAATTGTTTCAGTTCTTCTTTGATCTCCTGGTTGATCCAAGCATTCTTAAGCAAGGTGGTCTTTAGCTTCCAGGTATTTGAGTTCCTTCTGAACTTCTCCTTGTGATTGAGCTCCAGTCACCTGAAAACTGATAACCCAGAATTTCCAGTCTCTGCCACGATCTTGAAGACATTTTTACAGAAGCTCAAATTTAGTATTTCCTGTAGGGACTTTTTGGTCTGCTATGTGCATTTTCATTTCTAAATTCATTGTGGTTTCTTTGACCATCTCATCAACCCTAAATTGTCAACCACTTATTAGGAATTTTGTTATAAAGGACAATCAACTGGCTTTACAAAGAACTGAGGAATTTTTCCATTTCTTCTTAGGCCTAAAGCTCATTTGTTATAGTCACCCAGCACCTCAGGGGCAAGACTCTTGCTTTTATCTGCTCAGGAAATTTTTCTGCTACTTCTAAAAGACTTCTCCCCTCTAGAATTCATTCCTGTGAGGTTCCCCTTCGTTTTCTTGAGTGAGTCCATTCACTTACTTAAGCTTCTGCTCAAACATTTAAACCTCAATATAACCCATGGATTTTGTGATTTCCAAGGATATATTCTTCCTTTGGCCAATTTCACTATGATCCTTAAGAAATTTTTAATTTTGTCTTTTCTACTTAACAATATTTATTTGTTTACTTTCTTTAATTTTTGTAATAAAATTGTATTATAATAAGTTATATTAAATAACAACTTTTATTATCATAAGCTTTGTCACTTACTATAAAGTTGGCTTTGAACAATAAGGAAGTCGACTATGGCTGCCGGACTACTGATCTCAGTAGACTTCCAGAGATCTGAGCCTGGACCTCAGACAATGCTGCCCTGTACCACTGCGTATCATTTCCAAGGTGATCCAAAGGTTAAGCACTGTGCCACCAACAGAATCTCTGCATCTGGAGCTTGCTCAGATATAGAGTGACCAACTTTATAGTAAGATTTCCTAGAACTGTAAGTTTCCTCATGATGAGGGACTTTCAGTGCTAAAACCAGGAAAATCTAGGCAACTTGAGATGAATTGGTCACCCTACCTTGAAGGCAAACACACACCTGGCCACCAGAACCAAACAGCAGGTGAAAGATTCAAGATAAGAGGTAGGGATGATAAAGAATAGCTTTTTCACAGTTTTCAAGGTATACCTGGAAACTGGTAATATTTTGACACATTGTGGGGGAAACAGGTGGTGTTGTTCATGAATGTAGGTGATCGGCATATGCATGTCACCCTGTGTGCCTTCCTGGGTCACCATAGAATGTTAAAGGCGAAGGGCATTCTCCTTAACCCATTTGATCCCCTCCTTAACTAGGAAAGCAAGCTCCTGGATAAAGGGTGGGAATGTTTCCAAAGGGGACTCACAGGTACTGCCAGCCTTTAGACCAGCCCATCACATCACCTGCTCTTCCTCCCTCTTCACATGACCCCACACCGGTCTCCAGAGAATATGGACATGGTATTCCCTCCATATGATGTTGCTCCCTCCCACACCAAAGATTAAGTCCCAGAACAAACACCTAGTACAAGATGGCATGGCTGAGAAACTTGAGACCCTACAGAAAGATGCCAGGTTAGAGTCATAGAAATTGGGTACAAACAGAGGCATAAGATAATAGAGAAGCTTACTAAATAAGACAAAGCATACATATTGCTCTGTCCTCACATAAAAATGAGCATTTTACAATGTAGTTTCATTTACCATCCCTTGTTCATTTGTTTCCATGAGTTGCTTGTGAATAATTTTGTGTATTTTCAAAAATGTACATATGAAGAACCACTTTACACCATTTTCTTGATCATCACATCAGGATAATTGTGATCTGGAGTTGCAATCACCATGGGGACATTTTGTGTTTGAGAACAAAAATTAGGCAGAAGTAACTCAGTGTTTCTGCACCTGAATGTCCCTAAATCACCTAGAATTTAAGGGATTCTTTATATACTCTCCAAATTGTTTGATCCTTCCCTGCACAGCTCCTAGAGCAGCAGGTCCCAAGTATATACGTGTTTGTACACCTGTGCTTGCATGAGTCTCTTCATTTCCTAAGCTGGTATGGGCTTCCTTCCATGCTCCCTGCTTTCACTTTGCTTCCAGACACTGTCTGAGCTAATACTCTTCCACCTCCCTTCATTTCCTTATAAAGCCCCGAGAAAGAGTTGTGGTTTGTAACAGACTTCCACTGAACACTTGTGGAGCAATGTTGTTTTGCATTCAGCTACAATTTAAAAAAAGATCTATCTTACGCATCTGCTCAAGGGTACCTGGGCTAAAGTTTGTGAAATCTTTTAGCCTTTCCCTCAGGATTCTAAAACAACTCATGAAGGAAAATAGGAGGAACAAAGGAAATAGAGAAAGAAGGAATAGTTTCTGCGATTAAAGAAGCAGAAATCTTTCTCAAAGATCCTTAGTAAATATCTGCTTGTGTCCCATTCTCTGAAATGTGGCCTCCACTGGCTGTAAGAAGGCCTGGGCATGTAAGTCTTTAACTCCCCAGCCACTACAATGGAGAAAGGGGAAGAAGAAAATAAAAATTTGGAAGAGTATTGAGTAAACCTTCCAGAATCTGTCTTAGAGAGTAGTTCACTGATCATTGTCCTTACTCTGGAGTCAACATTGTGTAAAATTATTATACCTCTATCAGCTTTCTTTTGATTAGTGTTAGTATGATATCTCTTTTTTTATTTCCCTATTTCATTTCCCTATTTTAAAAATATCTATAACTTACATTTAAGGTGTTTTCTTATAGACAATACTAGTTGAGTCTTGTGTTTTATCTACTCAACCAGTTTTCTTTTAGTTGGTGTATTTAGACCATTAATGTTTAAAGTGATTATTGAGAAGCTCTTTATAGATCTTGAATACTAGCCCTTTATCTGTAATGTCATTTGCAAATATCTTCTCCCATTCTGTGGGTTGCCTCTTAGTTTTGTTGCCTGTTTCCTTTGCTATGCAGAAGCTTTTTTATCTTGATGAAGTCCCAAAAGTTCATTTTTGCTTTTGTTTCCCTTGCCTTTAGAGACATGTCTTGAAAGAAGTCACCGTGGTCAATGTCAAAGAGTTTACTGCCTATGTCTCCTCTAGGATTTTGATGGATTCCTGTCTCATATTTAGATCTTTCATCCATTTTGAGTTTATCTTTGTGTATGATGTAAGAGAATGGTCCAGTTTCAGTCTTCTGTATGTAGCTGTCTGATTTTCACAGCACCCTTTATTGAAGAGACTGTCTTTTTTCCATTGGATATTCTTTCCTGATTTGTCAAAGATTAGTTGACCATGAGCTGAGGGTCCATTTCTGGGGTCTTTATTCTGTTCCATTGATCTATGTGTCTGTTCTTGTGCCAACACCATGCTGTCTTGGTGATCACAGCTTTGTAATATAGATTGAAGTCAGCCATTGTGATGCCCCCATCTTTGGTTTTCTTTTTCAAAAATCTCCTGGTGATTTGGGCTCTTTAATTGTTCCATAAAAATTTTAGGACTGTTTGTTCCAATTCTGTGAAAAATGTCGATGGTATTTTGACAGTGATTGAATTAAAAGTGTAGATTGCTCTGGAAAGCATAGACAATTTCACAATGTTTATTCTTCCAATCCATGAGCATGGAATATTTTTCCATCTCTTTGTGTCTCCCTCAAATTCTTTCATAAGTGTTCTGTAGTTTCTAGAGTATAGATCCTTTACCTCCTTAGTTGGGTTTATTCTTAGGTATCTTATGGTTTTTGGTGCTAGTGTAAATAGAAGCAATTCCTTAATTTCTCTTTCTTCAGTCACATTGTTAGTGTGTATAGATATGCAACTGATTTCTGTGCATTGATTTTTTATCCTGCCATGTTGCTGAATTGCTGTATAAGTTCTAATAATTCAGGGGTGAAGTCTTTTGGGTTTTCCACATAAAGTATCATGTTGTCTGTGAGGACAGACAGTTTGACTTCTTCTCTGCCAATTTGCATGTCTTTTTTTTTTTTTCAGCATAACAGTATTCATTGTTTTTGTACCACACCCAGTGCTCCATGCAGTCCGTGCTCTCTCTAATACCCACCACCTGGTTCCCCCAACCTCCCACCCCCC
>NW_019154098.1:8491152-8499319 GCF_002288905.1 Enhydra lutris kenyoni | reverse complement strand
CTGATCCTTCTGTGACCCTGCGGGACCTGAGGCCGCGCTGACCCCGCCTGGGCTTCACCCCGCTTAAGCCTCTGGAGCGATGTCCCTCATTGGAACAGACTTTTAAAAGTCCCGATTTTGTGCTCCGTTGCTCCGCCGCTTGCCGGGAGCCGGCCCCTCCCCCCGCGGTCTATCTTCCCGTCGCTTTGGATTCACTTCTCCGCCCGTCCTACCTTTCAGAAAGTGGTTGATTTTCTGTTTCTAGAGTTGCTGTTCTTCTTCTCTTCGATCTCCCGTTGGATTTGTAGGTGTCTGCAATCTTTAGATAAGCTATCCAGCTGATCTCCCGCTACCTGAAGTAGTCTCAGCTGCTACTTCTCCGCCATCTTGACTCCTCCCTGTATCCACCTTTTGATGTCTCTAATTTTGGTGGCAGCAGATTGCCCTGGACCTCAATTCTCTGGCAAATCTAAGAAGAGTTGTTGATTTTCAGTTTGTTTGGCCTTTACCATGTTGTGAGGATGGGAGCGACAACTTTGAAGCTCTTCATGTGTCAAACCAGGAACTGAAATCCCCTCTGTGTGTTTTAACTTACTGCATTAAGAAAATCTGTTTTTTAGTTTAATATTTTCTTACACATAATAAAGCTGTTTTTTGTTAATGATATTACTTTTGAATAAGTGAATCAAAGCTTCCCTCTGAATTTGAATTGTGAATATGGAGCTTACTTACACATGACCTGTCCTCACACTCTCTGGGTCCCTTGGCTGACAGGTGCAGAGGGAGTAAAAGAAAGGGCAAGGGGTTGGGTGAGACCAGGTTCGTATTCCTGCTCTGCACTTCTCTTGAAGTGACCCAATTTCTTTGAGCCTCCCTTTTCTCATTTGTGAAATGGACAAAAATGGAATAACAGTTTGAAGAACTAATGATTAATCATACCCTTCCTCTATTATGGATTTTTAACCAATAAAGAAAAAAAACCATGAATTTTATAATAATAAAACATAATATTTATGTTATTACTAAGATGAGTAAAACCATCGAAAAAAGACTATAAGAACTGTGTGTCAGCATGCTCTGAAAGTAGGCAGAGGAAACAGAATTGTTTTTCTAAAACTGTTTCCTCCTAGTCAACCCAAAAGAAAACCCCCTTCCCTCAATTTCCATGTTAATATAAGGAACACAGTAACAAGCGTCTCTGCATCACCACCTTCCCTAACTGTGAGGATTAAATAAGATAATATAATGTAATGATAATGAAGATGATTGTCAATGGCTTCTGAACTATAACTTACTCTATTCCAGGCACTGTTCTAAGTACTCTACATGCTGTCCTTTCAATAGCCCTATTAACATTACCTCCCAACATCTCCCTTTCTTCAGAGGACAGGGGCCTCTGGGGATTAAATAATTTACTCTGGTCATTCTGCCAGCATGTGGTTTAGCTCAAGTATCAGTTTATAGGTTTATAGGCAAAGGGGTCATTAGAGCCCTAAGAGGAAGCTTGAAATCCCTCAAGGTGGGAAGGAGTGAGCACAGGGCCAGACACAAGAAAAGCATTTAATAAACACCTGTGGACATGAGGGCAGATGTTTAGGAATTGCTGGCTGCTTTACTCACTATATTTAAAGGCACTGATATATACCCCACAACCAGATAGCACACACCCTTTGCAGGGATGGAATAACTATGTTACTTCACTCAACCTTCCCTCTGTGGGGCTGAGTTCTTCTCAGTACTTAAATATAATATAAATATAAGACTTATTGATTAGTTCCAATATTAAGGAATTAAGGTAAAAGATTTGTAAAGGAAGAAAAGAACAAGGTTAGTCTACTAAAGTAACAGTGTATGTGCTTATGTGTGAGTGTGTGTGTGTGTGTGTGTGTGTGTGTGTGTGTGTGTTTATTTTCTTAGGGAGTCAGGGTAGAGTAACTAGAAGGTGGAGATGGGGAGGAAAGTAGCACTCAGTAGGAAATTTCCTGTCCAAGGTGTCCTGGGTATACTTTTCTCCAGTGGCTCTTTAGAGTAAGAAATGTGACAATGATAGACACTACCTGGAACTCACTAATCCACTTATACTATTTGAACAGGAACTATGCTCAGTGTAGGACAGGAACTATGCTAGGTACTGGGAAGCTAGTGTAGACAGAATGAAGAAAGCTCCTCTTCTCACAGGGCACCTGGAGAGACGAAGTCAATGAGAATGCAGTGATATAAGCTACAAGAATTCTTACCAGAGGAGCACAATGTGTGCTAGAAGCACGTAGGGGGAGCATATTTCACAGACTTGGGCATTATATGGGAATCCATCCAGAAGGGTGACATCTTATCTGAGGTCTAACAGGTGTGTAGGAGAAAGGCAGGGTAGGCATTCAAGCAAAGGTTGAAGAATGTACAAAGTCCCAAATCACAGATGTTAATTTTTTTGCATTTTTAAAATTTTTGTAGTTTTTTTTAAGTTTTTATTTTTTATTTATTTTTAAAATTTCTTTTCAGTGTTCCAGAATTCATTGTTTATGCACCACACCCAGTGCTCCATGCAATACGTACCCTCCACAATACCCACCACCAGGCTCACCGAACCTCCCATCTTCCTCCCCTCCAAAACCCTCAGTCAGTTCCTCAGAGTCCACAGTCTCTCATGGTTCATCTCCCCCTCCGATTCCCCCCAACTCCCTTCTCCTCTCCATCTCCCCATGTCCTCCGAGTTTTTCCTTATGCTCCACAAATAAGCAAAACCATATGATAATTGACTCTCTGCTTGACTTATTTCACTCAGCATAATCTCCTCCAGTCCCATCCATGTTGATACAAAAGTTGGGTATTCATCCTTTCTGATGGAGGCATAATACTCCACAGATGTTCATTATTAATGTTGCTATTATTATGTCTTTAGTGTCATGAACTACTGAATCAGTGATATCCAAGTTCAAATCCTGGTGTCGTCACCTCTTATTGTGTGGCTTTGGGAAAGCTGCCTTATCTTTCTGAGTCTGTCTTGTTCTCTGCATCACACATATATAAACTTGTAGAAATGTTATGGAAAGATGAACAGATAGCAGCATGAACCCTAGCACTGTGCCTGGCATTTAAAATACTATAGCACATTTCTCTTTTCATTCTCTTTAAAAAGTTTGAGTTTTTCATCTTATGAATTCCAAAGTCTTCTGGACACCAGATAACTTCTATCAACTAACATTTTCTGAAAGATGTGAGATGCTGAACAAATATTCTATATAATTACAGGAGAACAACTAGCTGGCAGGCCATGCAGTGAGATCCCCCTGGGACATTATATGGTGGAGCACACTGTTAATTCTAGAAAGAACCCACAAAACAAATTTGTAAGATAGTAAAGCTGTATTATAAATCAGCACCATAATTCTAGGCTTTTAACTCAAAGTGGGCACAATACTCACACCTCAGCTGACTTTGGACTTTTCTTGAAAATGCATTTTCTATATCTAGAGGAAAAGAATAGCTCTCAAATGTTTTTGGCTCAATGCTTCAGAAGGGGGCCAGTGGCAGGTCAACCCCATCCAACTGGAGTTTGAATCTATGCTTCCCCCCAATGAATAAGTCCATGAATAAATTGTATTATGTTTGAGTCCATGAATAAATTGTATTATGTTTGACATAAAATCAGTATCTGTCATGCACTCTTAGGCAAATGATAATTTTCTACTGAAAACTATTTCCTTAGTGATGGTAAATCTTCAACTGCTGTTGACAGATTCAATTTTTGCAAAGCACCAAAAAGTCTAGAAGGTGTGGGGAAGTATAATTCAGCTTAGCAGATATTATTGAGCACTTAATACCTGTCATTTGCTAGTTTGTTCTTAGTTTCAATCCCCTCCCACCCTTTCTCTGCAAACAAGCTCTCCATGTTTAACTCTATGGTGAAATTCAACCAATAAAAATCATGTTAGCGCAAGAACGTTAAGAAGTATGGCACAGATATTTTTGGTGACCCATTCAGATCCCTGGGGGACCTTTTAAGTTTGGGGTGCCCATCTCCCAGCTTCTGAGTGTGCTGCTGCTAAAAGCTCATGCTTACCATCTTCTCTGTGGGACTGGCCCTATCTCATCTAAAATTGGCTCAGAGTTATACAGCCCTCTGGAATGCTTATCCAACCCCTGACTTATATAGGGTGTACAAAAGCCCATCTCCATGCCTAAAGCATAACAAACACTCAGATGCAATTTGTACCCCCAAAGCTCTCTGCAGTATGTTGCTGAGGTTAGACCTTACCCAGGAGCCCATCCCTGCTTAAGTCCCTGCCTTTCTCCATTAGGCTCCCCCAGGCTTACAGATTTCTCCTGGGAGGCTCTCTTAGTGGATGACTTGCACACAACCCCCTGTGTCAGGCTCTGCCTCTGGAGACCCCAGGCTAGGACAGTGGGAGAAGCTGTTCCAACTCTGCTTCTGACAAACTCTCATTAGTGGTTCTGGCTCTTTCCCTATTCTGGCTCTTACCTTCATCCCTTGCTCTAGGGCCAGATCCCTCCTGGTCATTCCAGAACCTGCAAGTGACTCTGTTCTCCAGACCCTCAGCTACCTTCTGGAGGTTCCACCTCCTCCAGGCATCCTCCCATGCTCAACTCAGGCTGAATCCTCGAGAGGCCTCTCCTCCAACAATCCAACTCCCTTGCACAGTGCCAGCCAAGGGCCTTCAGCAGCACTGCCACCCATGGTCCTCAAGCCAGAGGGGTGGTAGAAGTTTTCTGTACAACTAGGGGTTGCCTCACTGTTCCCTGATTTCTGCTCTTCCAACTCTCTGTAATTAGTTCCCTGTATTAGATTGAGCACGGACTTCTCTGTTGAGCATGGATTCTCTGTTCCTGACTAGGTACTGACTGGTACACAAAAATTCTTGCATTATGCTGAATGCAGAAGATGGAACAATAGTACAACTTTGCTTTATCTTCCAGTTACTCACAGGCATTAACCTCACAACACAGGCAACCCCTGTTCTGATAAAGAGTCTATGGCAGGAATGGGGGGAGATAGCACAGGATCATCCTAGGCAGGGCTGGTTGTGCAATGGTCACTTGGCAAGGAAAGAGTCCCCTGGGGTGGGGGTGACTTTGGAGCTGAATGAAGGGGTGAGATTAGGCAGGATTGCAGCCATAGGTTTTTTTATCCCCCTGCTCCAAGCCAATTTTCCTCTTTAATGATAACAGAAAGGTGTTCTGATCCTACTTAAGCCCCTCTTTTTACTCCCTCATCTGGCTGGTGGTTAGTCAATTAAACTTGTAGCTATCCAGCACACGGACGTGAGGAGACTGGGCTTGGGATAGTGAGCAGGTGCTCTGGGAGATGCATGTGAAAACTGAGATGAACATCAGCGATTACTGATGCCCACTGAGGGAGACCATAGGGCAGTGGGGCTGGAGAAAACATTACCAGAATGGGTCACTTCCGGAATAGCCAGTCTTTCCTCTTCTCTGAATCTGGGCTTTCTAGGCTACACAAGGAGTGTTCTCTCTACTCTTAGCATTCTCAGAGTATTGTCTGTGGCTGGGTGGGATCAGCATCACCTCAGAGCTTGTTAGAAACACATTTTCTAGCCCGTCCTGGTCCCACTGAATCAACAAGGACTGGTTGGGTGCCTCAGTCTGTGTGCTTTAACAAGATTCCAAGTGATTCTGATGCGTGCTAATGTTTGAGACACCCAGGTCCAGATGACCTCAAGGTCCCTTCTTGTTCTAAGGGCCTGATGAGAACACACTTGGCATCTGAATTGGGAAAGAAACAGGACCACATCACAGCTGAGGAGGGCCTCACAGCGATAAGCACTCACTATGAGGCAGGTACACAAGTCTCTCTGCTTTATTCAGGCCCAACGAGTCCTCTCTTTCTGAGCTCCTAGTTATGGCACCAAACTCTCCTAGTTTTTCCTTCTAATTTTCTAGTTCTTGCTTCCTGGATCCTACCCAGACTTGCTTCTCTATCACTGCTCGAATTTTGTTTTTCCCAGCTTTCCTGGTCTTAGGTCTCTCCTTTACTCAATGACCAGAATTCCAGTTAAGGCCTGGAGCCTTGCCAAACCATGGTAGTAGTCTCCCTGACCTCTGCCAAGAGGCCCATGCTTCCAGCCACTCTGCCCTCTGCCACCACTGCGAGCTTTCCTGACTGCAGATCTGAGGTATCTGTGTCCTGTTAGAGACTTCCACTGCTCTCTAAAACCACAGTGGAAATCAGTGCGCATCCAAGTACATGAATTTCAAAGTCCTCCATGGTCTAGCCCTAAGCCTGATCTGTTTCTGCTCCTGCCTCATCTGGCACTTCCTGTTCCACACAATGTGTCCTCTACAGTCATTCCAGCCCCCCTCACTTTTGTTCCGTTTGCTTCCCTGTCACTTTTTTCATGCAATCATGGGGAATGCATCCATCCATTCTACTTTCCATGTGAGAGAGACTAGATAATTGTCCATCAAACAAATGTTTGTTCCTCCTGGAAATAAATCTAGACTACATTTTCCAGTCTCCCTTGCAGTTAGGTAAGCCACAGACTGACTTTTGGCCAACAGAATGTGTGTAGAACCCATAAGCCTCTCTTCACTCATCTGCTGACAGATGTGTAGAATTTAGAGAATGATGGCACCATGAGAGGCCCATGAGATGGAAGGAGCCTGGGTCCATGAATGACAATATAGAACAGAGCCCTTCCTCACGCCATACCTCCTGCTGATCTTCAGTGGACTGTGGCATATATGGGAAATCATATACTTTTCATCTGTGATGCACATGGGAAAACAGTATCAAATAAAAATTAGAGTAAAAAATAGTATCAAAAAAAGTCAGTATTTGTGAGCTATCCCTACATTGATATTACATAATGAAATGATCCGGAACTCAATAGCCTACAAACACTTCTATTCCTGTGCGCATGGATCTGAAAGCCAACATGAGTTTGGCTCATGTGGGCTGGTCTCTGCTGGGCAGATCTGCTTTGGGCAGCAGGCTTGGCTCCAGACTGCAGTTGGGTTTGGGTTTGTTCCATCAGTCCTTATTATGGGACCAGGTTGAAGAAACAGGAGCATCCTGGCCATGCACTTATCAAGGCAAATCACTAGAGTCCAGGAGCCCAGCCAAACAGTGCCAGCACTTTACATAGCATTTGCATTATTTGATCTTTTAAAATCTGCTCAGTTTCTATTATCTAAGCAAAAGTTAGTGAAGCAGGAGAGTCCAATCCACTCCAAAGTCGGAGAGAGTGAAAATGTGCTAAAGAATAACTTGATAGAAGATGTGGTACCTCACAGAATTGTCACTGTCACGGCCCTAGTCTGAGGTTTTCGGGTTCTTCTTAGGAGTATCACTGGCCTCACCCTCATCCCATTCAAAAGGAAAAAAGAATTCGATGAATTCCCCTCTTTCCCAGATGGGCAATTCCTTACTTTTTCTATAGTTCCCAACCTCACCCAACCCCCACATGACATGAATTATAAAAAGCATCTCAAGCATAACAAACTCTCAGACTCTGCTATCAATAAGGCAGACTCTGAACCCCATGTCATCATGGCCCCTAAATCATGCTGAGCTAATTATAAACCTACCCATTTCTCTCCTACACTATAAAGCATATTCATAATCCAAGCATAGGAATTCAAATTCTCGGGAAATGCTCATTCTAAACATTTGTATTATACTAGTGGTAGATGATTCTTAACACCTCTCATAAGCGATATACACGTACCAGAGTACTTTCTCACATTAGCAGGTGTAAGTTGCACTGACCCTTTCTCTAGGAAGATCTTTCTTTCACTGAAGTAAGTCTGACTGCACATTCAGAGAAGGATGGGAGTTGAATCCAAGCCTCCCAGGAGCCCAGCTGTCTCATTATAATTCCCATCTTAGAAGGCTCCTGACATGCACGGAAACTGACTGAGCAAAGATGTCTAAGTGTCACATCAATATTTGTTCCTACTACCTCTATTGTAGTTAAAATATTGGCTGGTTCCATGTTCCCCAGCTTGTTGTAGTCAGGGTTCTCCAAAGAAACAGAATCCATAGGATATGATTGATAGAAGATAGATAGAGGCATGTGGGTGGCTCAGTTGGTTGAGTGTCTGCCTTTGGCTCAGGTCATGATCCAATAGTCCTGAGATCAAGCCCCATATCAGGTTCCTCATGCAGTAGGGAGTCTGTTCTCCCTCTTTCCGCTCATGCTCTCTCTCT
>NW_019154098.1:8420201-8488152 GCF_002288905.1 Enhydra lutris kenyoni | reverse complement strand
GTGTGGAGATTCCTCAAGAAATTAAAAATAGAGCTTCCCTATGACCCTGCAATTGCACTACTGAGTATTTACCCCAAAGATACAGATGTAGTGAAAAGAAGGGTCATCTGTACCCCAATGTTTATAGCAGCAATGGCCACGGTCGCCAAACCGTGGAAAGAACCAAGATGCCCTTCAACGGACAAATGAATAAGGAAGAACCTGTATTTTAAATAATATACCAACCTCTGTGTCTATCTATTCATAGCCAAGTACTTTGTATGCTCCTTGAATTTGAGCACTGGCCCTTTCATTGGATAGTCATGAAAAAATATTGAGCAACAAACAGATGTGAGACATTGAGCTATATGCTTAAGAGACAGGAGTGTCTACACCAGATTTTGTCTCCTAACCCTCTGTTCCATGCTCACCTGAGCTTTAGCCATGTCACTAATCCCCAGCACACTTTCATGTCTTTACACCTTAGCACATAGTCTCTCATCTGCCTGGGATGCCAGCCTTCCCCATTTTAGCCGGAAGAACTCCTACTCACCTTTTAAGTCTCTGCATCTAGGAAGATTTCCTCCATGGCCGGAGTGAAATCCTTAGCCTTTTGAATTTCTCCAGCACTTTTTTACATATAACTTTATCATAGAATTTGATATGTTTGACATCTCTGCCAAAATGCAAGGCCTTCAAAGGAAGAAACTCTTCCTCCATTCCACATTCAACAAATAATGACTGAGTTCTCGGTATACACCACGCCCTATACTAAACATTGGTGATTGAGCCAAAACAGACAGAATTCTTATTCTCATGGGGCTGATGGTTTAGCAGATGGAATGGTAATTGAATTAGCACACAGAGGAAATGTCTAACTGTGACAGGTGCTGAAAAGAAGCAGCGCTGGTTTTAGAGGATGTCATGACAGGGGATCTAACATAGAGATTAAGCACACAGAAGGCTCCCCTTAGAGTGTCATACTTGAGTTGAATCTCAAGGGTCTAATTCATCCTGGGACCATGATGAGTACCTAGAAGGTTGCTTGACACATAGGAGATGCTCATCAAATATTGGTTGGAGGAAGTAATAATAAGCTATAGATAAATGTTTACATTTTCATTGCATGGCACTGCTTAAGCCCCTGACACATTGTATCACTTAAGCTCACAATAATAGAATATAGAATATATTCTATGACTAGTATTCCCATTTAATAGATGAAGAAACAGAGGCAGAAGAACTTATGTAATTTTTCCAAGGCTACACAACCAGGAGGGGTTGGAGCTGTGACTCGAACCCAAGCAGTCTGGCTGGCGTCCTGGCAATTAACCATGACATGGCTGTACACCTGTCTGGGCCAGCTGTTCCGCTTACATTATTTCAACTCAGACCTGGGACATATAGGTACTTTGTGTTGGCGTTTTTTTTCTCCTTTTATAAATGCCAGAACTAGAAATGAGGCCTAAAAGTCTCTCTACCCAATACAGTAAGGTCAAGAATAGAGTCAAGTTTGCCCCACTCCCCCCCTCCAAACCTGTACCTGTATTCTCTTCACAGTGCCAAAGTGCCCTCTGGGGCCTGAGAGGGTGACAGTAATGGCCAAGGGTTTATAAGAAAGAAAGAGGAGGAAAAGAAGGAGGAAGGGAAGAGGAAGGGTCTAGGTTCCTCTTTAGACACTCTACTCTTTTCTTGGGACTTGGATCTGGGCTGTTAGAATAATGTGAAAGTTAAAGGCAATCAGCCCTTCAGGAACACCCTGGAGCCCTTCCATTTCTTTATTGCTCTCTACCTTTGCCATGTCACTTAGCATTTGTAAAAAGCGTTGCAATCACTTGTAACACCGCCTGATTACAAGCTCGGTCTATTTTCCTATGCAAATAGGACGCTGCCCATAGTATGAAAATGTTATAGAAAATTACTTGTACTCAATGGATTTTCTTAAAAAAATTACAAGTTGCATCTGCAGATTTTAAATCCAGTTCCCCTCTCTCCCCACTCCCCCAAGTGGATGGAATTAATATGGAGCTATTGTTAACCACTCTAAAAGGTGTGTGAGCAGGGAACAGACCAGAGAGTGGAGGGGTCTCAGAAATCTCTGCTGATTCAGCTACAGAGCTGCAAGATGCAAAGTATCTAGACCTAGCTGTCTGAGCACATTCTATACCAATCATGTTAATTGGAAACTGGAAAGAGGCAATGGTCACAATCAACACATTTATCACCCAGAGGGCTGAGCATTTCATAAATTTAATCCAGCAAAGGAACTGGAAAATAGGATTGATGCCTATAAGAATCCAGGGCGGGGAAGGGGCCCCTCTAAACAACCTTCTCCAGCCATATGGCTGGGAGCGCTGAAACGTATTTTATTTGAAGCTATTAGAAATATGAAAAGGCGGCTTCCTCCTGGTCCCTGGCTAAAGTATTGTAGCTTTTTTTAAATGGTCTTTATAAAAGAAGAGCAATAAAGAGACACAAACAGGGTAGTTAAGTTTAATGGCGGTAAAAAGCAGACACCTGAATATATGTAATTTATTTTCATAAAAACTCACCCAATTGAGGCTGCTATTAATTAGCATGGAAATGTATCGTGGAGCCAAGACTGCATGAGGTCTGCTATCTTGGCTACCTTATAAAAAAGAAAAACAAAACAACCAGAAAAATCTTTGTCACTTCCTTGTAAAAGGGGGTAGAGGAAAGTCATCCAAACAGCTTGGAGGCTTTATCTGGAAACATAATTGTGTAAGATCCCAGCTCTGCAGAATTTGGGCAGGAGCCTTGCTCCACCAGGGAGTGGGGACAGGGGCAGCGTGGGGGAAGAGGAAGGTACATCAGCTGAGGACCTACTATGGCCCGGGACAGGGCTGTGTGCTCTACAAATGGCAGGCACTTAAGATCATCTTCATTCCTCAGACAAGGAAATCGGGGCTCAGATCAGTTAAGAGCCTTGGCCCAGGAGATGCCTCATTAAACAATGGTCAAGGTCAAACACAGGTGTGCCAGTTGCAAGGCCCGTATCTGACCAGTTCTCTGGGTCTTTCTCAATACAGCTTCTTAGCTGCCAAATAGACCACGTACCTGGGTCCTGGAACATGGAGGAGGCAGAGCCTGGAAATGAGCAAATTACAGTAACTTCTCTAAAGCCTTCATTTACCTGTCTGTGGAATGAGAAGCGTTCTCCATTTGCTGCTTGTTTATCTGCACTATTCATCACTGCAGGCCTGAGTGGGATGAGTCAATAAAACTCAGTTGAACAGCTACAGTATCTACAGCAAGCTATTGCTCAATAAATATTTAGCAAGGAATGTGGCCAGAGCTACACAGATTGTTGAAGGTGACCCGATCTAACCACCTTATATCTGTACACTTTTGAGAAAGATATCCCTTAAGGAGTTGCTTGCTTCCCCCCCCTTTCTTTCCTTCCTTCCTCCCTCCTTCTCTCCCTGCTTCCTCCCTTCCTCCCTCATTCCCTCCCTTCTTCCCTCCTTTCCTTCTTTGCTTCCTTTCTCTTTCTTTCTTTCTTTCTTGCTTTTTCTTTCCTTCCTTCCTTCCTTCCTTCTTCCCTCACTTCCTCCTTCCTTTCCTTCTTTGCTTCCCCTCTCCCTCTTTCCCTCCCTTCTTTCTTGGCTTCCTCTCTCCTTCCCTCTCTTCCTCCCTCCCTCCCTTCCTTCCATCCTTCCTTTCTTGGAAAGAGAGGGTCAAACCTCACTTTCACTATTCACTTCCTGTGCATCTTTGAGCACGTTACTTCACCTCCACACCTCTAGGTTTACTGTCTGTAGTGAATGCAACCTGGCTTTGAGTGGGGCTCAGAGGAGAGAACATATGGGATGGTATCTGGAGCCCTGCCAGGTCACAGCATTGCTCACTCCATAAATGCCAGTTCCCTTCTCTTAAGTGCCTTCTCAACTCTCAGGCTGTAACAGTAACTTCTAAAGTTCTGAAGAACTGTGGACTTGCCTCAAGCCGTGTTCTTTCGCCTGGTCTTCACCTCGGATTTGTGAGGTTAGCGGGACCAGGCCAACCTCCCCACTTGTGTGCACTGAGGAGCATGCTAAGGTACCAGGAGATGAGACTGCCTGTCTGAGGCCACACAGCTCACAGGGGTTGCCTTGGGTGGCTCCTGGATCCCATGTCCCAAGGTGCTATTTCCCCTCACTGCCAGCACCCCACATTTGCTATTTAACAATGTCTACCCCACACCACCATTCATGTTGTTGCCTGATACCCTCTCGCGCCCCTCAGATCCTCACGTACAAAATGGGAACTGTAAGGTCACCCTTATGGGGTTCCTGTGCCAAGCCGAGTGCCTACTCTGTGCACTGGCCCCTGCACTGTGTAAGGCAAATGCTCCAGAAAAGGCACGGTTGAGCTAGTTTGGCTGTGACGTCATCGTGATTGTCCTGTGCTGGTCACAGGTGCCACTGGGTGTGGGGGCTCCTGTTCAGACAGTGATAGGAACACCTCGTTCCCAAGTATTCCTGTTGCTTACACAAACATACATGCAGGGTGGAAGAAGGAAGAACACCAGGCTATTTGTGCATATACATGCAAAAATCACTCTGAAACACTTCTCTGCTTCCTTAGATGGAGGAAATATTAACCAACAAGGCCCCACATTGAAGGAGTAATGCAATGGCTGGTATGGACAGAGAGAGGGAGCCCACGGGCACCCATCACTTGGTATGAAACTCTGACTTGCCAAATGGTGCCTTCCTTTAGAAAGCGGAATTTCTTTCCAAAAAGAGGCAAAGGAAACGTTCCCGTGATTAACAAGGTGCCAACAGGCTGGCCAATAACTCAGAGAATCAGCAAACACAGCTAACAGCTGGTCTGAAAACACTGGGAAAACAATTTATGAGCTTCTGCTTGTGTCAGAAAACGAGAAGCTGCAAGTTCTGGCATCAGAAGCATATTTCCTACATGCTTTGTCCGAGAAAAATCTTCGCCCAGATGAAGAGGTTTGTTTCCTTTGATGCTCCTACATCCTGATTAGAGAAACATAAACCCTTTTGTGATTACCTCTGCAATCCAGTGGCCGCCGGCCAGGAGACAAGGCCATACTGTCCCCGTGCCGTAAACAGTGGCTCACTAATAAACCAAGTTTGTATTGATGTTTGCTGGTTCAAAGGGCCCTGGAACCCAACTGAACATTTCAGATGAATGATAATGTAACTTCTGGTCAAGCTGATTATTGGGTAATCACTGGAGGTGAATTACAAAGGGGAGATGAAGAAGGAGGGAGGAAGAATTTATATACTAGAAAGAGGAAAGAGTCCATAAGGAGGAAGAAAGGCAGGGAGGGGGCTGGAGCAAGGGCGAGGATCAAGGAATCAGAGCCGATAGCGGCCCCCAGTTATGAAGCACGTGTTAAGCACCAGAGAAGCCATCAAGGACCACACACGCATTTTCTCACTTAATATTAAAGATAGGAGTGGGGCGCCTGGAAGTCTCCATCAATTAAGCGACCGACCCTTGGTTTTGGCTCAGGTCATGGTCTCACAGGTTGTGAGACTGAGCCTCACATCTGGAGGGATGTGAAGCCAGCTTAAAGCTTCTCTCCCCCTGCCCCTCCCTCCATAAGCATAACCACTCGCTCACTCTCTCTCAAATAAATAAATAAATCTTCTCAAAAAATAGAATTGTAAGTGGGAACCATCACTTCAGACAGAAGGAAATGGATACGAGCAGGTTAAATAATGTAACCAAGGTCACCCAACCAGTACTTGGAAAAACCAGGATTTGAACACAGGAGGGAAGAAGGGAGGAAGAAAAGGAAAGGAGGAAGGGAGGGAAACTAGTCTGGGAGAAGTGACTGACAGAGACGGCAAGCTTCTGTGTTGGAAAATTAGTGGCTTTTCCATCATAGGCAAATGGGCATAAACAAACAGGCCCTTGAATTGTGCCGAGCTTAGCTTTCCACCCCAGAAAGTGAAAATTCCCACTAGAAGTGAATCTGGGCTGGAAATTCATACTCACTAATAGGGACAGAGGACATCAGCTTGATGGGCCAATGCATTAGTAGCAGCCACTGTCTGTTCATTCAGACTGTGGAGGGAGTTTATAAGCTGCTACAGCCCTGGGCTGTTTTGCATGATAGAAAGGAAAACTCCAGGGAGCAGGGACATTCTACCACCCATTTGGTCCAAAGAGCTAGAAATATATCAAAGCTCTAAGATATCACCCTCTTATTGGGCTGGGAGAAAGGGGCACTAAATAGCATGATCACACTAGAATCACAGTAGATGCATTTTTTTTTTCCACTAGAAATAAACAGGAATGCAAAGAACAAAGGAGATACGACTACATAAAAGTGGTTTAGTGGGTCTATGGCTGAAGAACAGAAAACTAGTAGAAGCAAAGACACTGGAAAGGAAGAAGGGCAAATATGTTCCCTTGTGCATTCTTCCAACACTCAGCGCTGCTCCTTGTCCTGGGCACCACGGACATTCCTGGGGTATGGAGTCAAACTTCCCAACTGGGTACCCCGACCTCAAGTCCCAAGGATCTGGCTTCCTGACTGCCATTTGAACCTAGTGATCCTAAGGCTCAGCTTTGCTTCAACCAAATACTTGATCAGTGTGATTTCGGCCTCTTTGACAGAAGCTTCTTACAAAACAGAAGAAACACATTTAAAAACACATCAAGCATGAACGTGTTTGTTCATTCAATGAACGTTTATGGAGCCCTGGACAACAGGGGCTCCGCAGTGGACGAGGTCTTTGTCTTCATGGAGGGGACCCCCAAAGGGACCCAGACAAACCCCAAGGGACTGAGAAAAAAAAATGCAAGCCTGCGGTGTGCTTGGAAGTTCATGCATACTATCCTGGAATGGAGGCTAATTGAGGCAGGTGGGCTACTTAAGGCTCCAAGTGCCTCTTTAGGGAGGGGGCATTTACCATTCTGGTCACCAGGATGAGAACAGAGGCTGCGGGAAGTCCCCATGTCACAGCAACAGTGTGGATGGGGTCCTAAGGATGGAGGGGCAAGAGCACTGGGCTGGAGCCAGGACAGTGGCCCTGTCCATAACTCTCTCCTTTAATCCTCAAGTCAGTTTAGGTATAGGGAACCATATCAGACATGATCCTAAGCAAAGGATTTTCAGAGAATATTCTGCAGGTCAACAGCCAGAAGTACTGACTCTTAGAAAAATTTTTTTAAGATTTTATTTATTTATTTGAGAGAGAGAGAGAGAGAGAGAAAGAGAGCCTGGTCCGGGAGGGGGAGAGGGAGAGAGACTCTCAAGCCCACGCCCCACTGAGCGCAGAGCCTGATGCAGGCCTAGATCCCAGGATGCTGAGATCATGACCTGAGCCAAAATCAAGAATCGGATGCCCAATGGACTGAACCACCCAAGCATCCCAACTCTTAGAGATTTTCATTGCTGATGCTCTGTCTGGACTCCTCACAGCCAACACTGCCCCATTGATGCTGAACTATCACCTACTTCCCATCAAGCAGTTCCGCTCCAGGGCTCTGGTCCTGCCAACACCGCACTTAGGAATGTGAGGGCTGCTACGTCCAACTCAGCTCAGGTTTCATTCTTCCCCTTTCCAGCCAGCCCATCTCGGTCCCACCTAGCAATCTCCCTGTGTAACTGCAGTCACCTGTGTCTCCTAGCTGTACTCTGAGCACCCTGTATCTCTTTGTGCTCCTCTGTCCTGAGCTCAGTGCCCGGCACACAGCTGACTCCTGGCACCTCTGAGAAATGGAAATATGAAATATGAACCACATAGCACGTGTCCTACTTGACCCCCAGGCACACATTGCAGGAGGCCACTCTCCATGCAAGCAGAGAACGGGAACTCCCAACATCTGAGCCTTGCCTCCCCCATGCCTGCCGGGAAGCATGGCTGCCACACTAATGAACACATTCCCTTTGTCAAAATCATCTTCTAAGTCCCATCCTGCCTTCACACACTCTGCTCTTGCACCTTCAGAGCTATTCTGAGATGGCGACTCACTTCCTCGCACATTTGGTGAGTGGGTTCGTGATGTCGCCGGGGACCCATTCATTTGTGCAGTTAGAGGATGCTGGAAAGGAAGTCTTGGCTTAGCCACATGTACAGAGGTAAGACTGAAGCCCAGCCTTTTTGATGGTCTCATACACTGGTGGAGTTCCTGCACCCAGGAACACAGCAGGCTGGCCCCTGTCATTGGCTGGAGGTGGCTCAGGAGGGGACTTTCAGCTCTGGTCATTGTGGTAGACAGAATAAAGTAAGCTTTCCCCCCACAGATGTGCAGAGATGTCCAGGTCCTAATTCCCCCTCAACCCCTTTCAAAGAGATGTTTAGGTCTTACTCTCCAAAACCTGCAAATGTATTACCTTAGATGAAAAAGGTACTTTGCAGATATGATTGAGATGGATAAATTATTCTGGAATATTCAGAAACTCAACATAAACACAAGGGTCTTTATTAGTGAAAGAGGGACACAGGGAGAAGGATCTGAAGACAGGGGAAAGGGTTATGAGTCAAGGGATGCAGTCTCTCTCTAGAAGCTGGGAAAGACAAGGAATGGAGTTCTTGTCAGTGCCTCCAGAAGGAAAGACGCCCTGCCAGTATATTGATTTTAGACCCAGTGAGACTCATATCTCCAGAACTTTGAGGAGTCTCAGGAAGAAGTAACCCAAGCAGCATAATGCAAGCTTAAAATGTATTTAAAGACTCCCAGTTTTATTCTTAAAAAGACATGTGCATCAATTGATCTCTTCAACATAACTGGTTTTCCACCAAGATCTTTCAGAGAAATTTGCAACCCACCAATATTTGCCTTCTGTCCTTAAACTTCATATCCCTGGTCCATTTCATCTCCTTGTTGTCCCAGTTTGAGAACTATAGTTGAGATGGGGATCCAGGAGGGTGTTAAGCAGGAAAATGACCCAGTGCAAGGAAGTGTATGTCTTCAAAGACTAAGATCTATGCCACGGAAGACAGGGGACACACAGCGGAGCAGGGCAGGTGGCAATAGAAAGCAAGGGTTGCATGACATTAAGGGTCAATATTGTTTGGAACCCAGAGAAAAGTGGGATGTACAGAAAGAATGCAGAAGTGTCCTAGTTCAAATCAGATGAGTCAGATCTGCCTAGCCAGGTGTGGTGAGATGAATAGCCCGCCCCATCCATGTCCATCTGGAAACTTAGAAACCTCATTTGGAAA
The DNA here is from genome assembly GCF_002288905.1 of Enhydra lutris kenyoni. Lineage (NCBI taxonomy): Eukaryota > Metazoa > Chordata > Mammalia > Carnivora > Mustelidae > Enhydra > Enhydra lutris. Next base: position 8,479,015 of record NW_019154098.1, on the reverse strand, counting down.
TCAGGTTTATGCAGATCTAATCAAGTCAAGAGAGGCTTTCCTGGGTTAATGTGAGCCCTGAATCCAATGACTGTTGTCCTTACAAGAAGAGGACAGGAGACATAGAAATGCACCCAGGGAAGAGGTTGTGTGAACATGAAGGCAGACAGGAGAGGTGCGCCTATAAGCCAAAGAAGCTGAGGATGAGTAAGAGGCCAGGGAGGATGCTCCTCTAGAGGTTTGGAAGGAACAGAGCTTGCTGACACCTGGATCTCAGAATTCTGGCCTGGGGAACTGTGGGAGAAATCCTTTCTACTGTTTGAACCCACCCCCCTCCCCAGTTTGTGATTTGTGAGAGTAGCCCCAGGAAACTCATACACTGGGCAAGAGGCTAGGTCCCAGCCTCTGGGAAAAGATGTCAGGGTAAGTTTCCAGTTCTGTAAAAACTAACGGAAATGCTGCATATTGGTGGGGGTTCTTCCATTCAACTACTACTCACTGAGGCCTTGTCTATGTCGGGTACTGGGTTCTGGGGGGGTGTGGCACAGCGTGGGGAAACATAAATAAGCCAGAGCCTACATTAAATAGTTCTAGTGGAGAATTCATGAAAGTGTGGTCCCAGATCACCTTCATCTGAATCTTCTAAAGCAGTGCTGGTCAAAATGTGGTCCATGGACAGGCAGTATCAGTCTCCCCTGAAGCTGGGCCCCATCCCATACCCACTGAGTCAATCTCAGGGAGAAAAATCCAAGAGTCTGCATTTTGAAGTTGCTCTCTAGTTGATTCTGATGAATACTAGGGTTCAAGAGCGTAGAACCCAGTGATGGCAGCTTAATAGCTAATGTGTGGCAAAGTGGCCTAAGGCAAGGGAGAGTAACTCACAGGCTGAAGTCAGCTAAACCCTTCCAGAACACCCCTGCTCCCACTGCTGGGTGTAGTCTGGACCTGGAATCAGAGCTGCTCCAGTGACAGGTGAAGACATCAGTGTCCACCAGCAAGGGACAGAGAGGGGTGAGGGTGGAAATGGGAGATTCGTACTGGTCAGAATCTTACACAGCCTTTGTCCAAATCTGGTGCACCTGGTTCACCCCCTCTTCCCCACCAACTCGTAGTCAGTTCCCATGGAGCCTTGAGGTAGAACCCACTAAGGGAGAGCTTGTGGAGGCTGCAGTGGGTGGCGATGGGGATTACCAGCCCTAGCATCACCAGGACTGCCACTTCCACATGTGTCTACCATCTGTCATTTCTTAGACACCATATGAAGTTATATTATACATATGGTATCGTGTTAATCATCCTCCCAACCACAAGAAGTAGAGTCTATTGTGCCCATTTTCTAAGAAGCTCCTGGGTGATACTCACGCTGCTGATCCCTGTGCCGTGTTACACTTTGAGTGACAAGTAGATGATTTCTGGTCCACTGCATTTCTAAACCAGGAAGACAAGTAGAACCCTCTCAGAACTTGGTTTGTAACACAGTTAAGGCAACTGGACCTATTACTTAGACAACTGGGTGGATTTCGGTGAAGTTGCTGTCCGACGTGGAGAAAGCAAAAAACATCAAAAATGAATTGGGTGCAGAAATTCAGATCTGGCCAGCTGGGTAGACACTGTCACTTCTCTCTTTTCCATCCTCACCCAGCCACAGGCTGTCAGGGCCTTCCCCCTGCAGAAGCTGCCCCAGCTGGTCCCTGGGCCAATATTGAGCAAAGAATTTTCAAGATGGCCACAATCCCATTCCTGCAGCAGGTGGATCCCAGACAACCATCCTCAAACCAGGGCTGCTGACTTTGGCTTGGCGTATAGCCTCTTGTGGTATGTCTGCACCAAGGACCAGCCCCCTAAACATTTCCCTCGGCTTTCATGATTTCATTTCTAACTTGACTCTTTGTTTTCTTGGCCTCTTGCCCTTCACTGTCTGTAGCATCTACACTGGCCTGTATTCTCCATCAGGAGAATGATGCCCCTACGTGCCTTGCTCAGAGAGTGGATTCCCACTCTGCTAGGCTAAGCCTATTATGTCCAACCTCCTCCACTAAGGAGTCCTCCTGCTTCCCTGAGACATTGCTACTGGGCCATTTCCCTCAGCAACCTCAGAATCAACCGAGTGCCCTAAACTCACAGCCAGCCACTGATCTCAGCTCTCTCTTCTTCCCAAAACTATGTTCTTAAGTAACAGTCTTTGCACTTGATGCCACAACCCTGAGTCTAATGAAAAGAAGTCTCTTTGTTCCATCATGGTGTTTCAAATGAAAAAATGTTAGAAAAAACCTAAACCTCTGTTCCTTCAATGGACAGATATAGCTTGGAATCATTCTTGAGTATGAACGTGGTAACATGTGGTAAAATCTTACAAGAAGTTAGATTTCATTTAGATTTTGTTGTCATGCTAACTTTGTGTGCAGACAGTGATGAAGTTTGTCATAAGATAAGGACACCTACAGTCAATATCTCTGGGCAAGATTGACTATATTCTTTTGAGTAAAATACGAATGTTGTTGGACCAAAGGAGGAAAGAGGACAGGAGCGTTGGTTTTTTAACTCTGTACATACCACATCTCATATCTGATTAATTCATGACTAGCAGCAAATACAGTAATAGGATGAACAAATATTGAGTGGCAGATTATGAATCAGAGAATTATTAAACTCAGATTATTAAGCTTTCACTACACTCCAGCAATTCAAGTTCTGTGTCCTTCTGCTGAAATGTTGTGTAGACATGGTCTGGCCCCAAGGTTGGCCTCATATGGAGAGACCATAACAAAAAGATTGAGAGTTCAGGTCTCTGTCTCACAAGAACTTATCTTCAAGTCCTACTCTGCTACTGGAAAGCTTTACCATCTCATCCAAAATATGTAACTTCTCTCAGCCTTGGTTTCCCCATCTCCCAAACTATAATGACCATATCACCAATCTCACTGGTTATTTTGAGGGGGAAATGAGGTTTTCAGAGGAAGGACTCCAAGACCATGCCCTGAGACTTTGCTGAGCCCCATCTAACCTGTCTTGTGTGGATAATCAACCCCTCTTTTTTATGACTTTTTCTTTTAGGCACAGAAACCCAAGGTTGGGTCTTAGTTGTGCTGGGACCTGGAAGCTTGGGTGGAGATGGGGCAGAGCCCTGCGCCAGACCAGAAATGAGTTCCATATCAAATCAACGATAATTACTATTCTTGACGTGGCTGAAGCACAGTGTTAGTCTGGGGGCTTAAATGTCAGGTGTCTTTTACAGCACCCCTAAAAACATGAGATAGGAGCATTAATGAAGAGTGGGAACCGGTAAGAGGGATGCAGTGAGCCTCCTTATCCAGAAGCATTTTGTGTGGGCTCTGATCAGCACTGTTGTGCACATGTACCTTCCCCTGCTTACATTGTTTGGCTCTTCCTGTATCTTTGAACTCGTTTCTGGCAACTCAGAGCCATGTGATCACTCATACCTCCATCCAACTGATAAATGATGATCGAATGTCCACTGCTATGAATGGTGAAGAATGTGAACTCTGGTACTAGAATGCCTGGGTTCAAATCCCACCTCTACCAGAGTCCTTGTTTGGATCTTTTTCATTTGAGCTTCTCTAGGAAACCCCTGCAGGTGGGTTTTGCTACCAGCCTCCAAGTACAGTCAAAGACTTTCCTTCATACCGGGCTGCTCGCTGTTACTGAACATGTCTACAGGTTATGTCCCCCGGACTCACATTTGGGTGACCTCTTCCTACCTCTCTAACCCATGGGAATCCTCCTATCTTAAGAGCGCCAGCTTAAGAGCCTTCCTCTGTGTCACAGTAGCCCTGAGACTGGTTCTCCAGTGAAACAGTTCATGCCACTGGGAGCAGTGTGGTGCTCTGGGGACAGAAATTCTCGACTTCCCACTGTTGCTCTCAAGGACCAAAACCCCAGTACCTTCATTATTCCTGTGAGTCTCTGCGATCATTAGAAACATCATCTTCACTATGCCAAAAATGTATTTCCAAGTTCCCACAGAGCGGGGCAGTAAGTTAATAAACCACAAATAGGGTGTTCAACAAGCATATCCTCTTGGTTTTCTGCATCTGACCCCCTCTGCTCTGGGCCTCCATCCCACTGGGTAGAGCAAACACACACTCCACATACCTCAACTTGCTGAGAATGGCTAACTCATCCTTTAATTTTCCAGAATGCCTCTTCTATATAGAAAATTCCTCAGTCTTTCTGAGATTCCCCACCCCCTTTCCTCCTGGCCATTGTGGGGTCCTGTGAAGAGAATGTGTCAGTATTGTAGTGGTGGCCTACATAGAGAAAATTCGGGCTTTTGTTTTTTAGGGGTCCTTGCAGTCTAGAGAGGTCACTTTCTCTGCTTGTCACAAGGCTGACATGTGCCGCAAAGATCTGGGGCTGATGATGTGGGCAGAGGGCCGTGAGGAGGCTCTCTCTTCCTTTGCTCTCCTCTCCTCCTTTCCGTTAGGCCCATCTCAGCTCTGTTTCTCAGCTTTGGCTCAGGACGGAAGCCAGCGGCCTCAGCAATCTGCAGGATGGCGCATGCTGGGTCCTCCCGTGTACCTTGTCTCCTCAGAACCAAGCAGAGATGCGAGACGCATGCTCCCTTCTGCAAGCTGGAGCTGAGGGGCCTTGGAGTGCTCCCTCTGGCCCTGTCTTAGCTCTTCACAAATCCATCCTGGGCCCTTGCCACTGAGCCAGCTACCCTGGGGCCATGTGCTGGTGTGCAGGTGCCTTGCCAGGAGTCTTGTCCAAAGTTTGAACAGGGCAGTGAGTCCTAAGACCTGTGCCTCCTGCCTTCCCTATACTTTCTCTGAATTTTCTCTCCTGGCATTGCCATCCTAGATTGAGATCAGACAAGCAAGGGATGCTGAGCCCAAGGCCCAAGCGGACCCTTCCCTGCCTCCCCTCTGAACCCATCCCCTGCCCAACACAGAGGCTTCCCTCACCTTAGGGCTCACAGATAAAATGCAAAATGCAATATTTTCATTTCTGAAATCTGGCAGCCCCACTCCGCCTTCTGCCTAGGGAGGGTGTCAGGGTGAGTGGGAAGCCCTCCTGAGTCATATGCTGCTTCTTTCCCAGTTTTATCCTAGGGGGTGGCCTTCTCTTGCCAGGAGACACTGAATGTCACAACTTCATAATGGATGTGACACAGAAAGAGAAACCAGCTTCCTGAAAGGTGAGGTGTGGTGGGAGGTTGCCAGGCACAGAGGCTCGCAGGAAGTCATCGAAAGCTATCTTTTTGAAATCAGACACCTCCAAATTCCAATCTCAGGCCAGTTTGCTCTGCCTGTCTGAACCTCAGCTTTCTCATCTAAAACAGAAGTAATAATAGCTTTTATCTAGTAAGGCTGTTACAAGAACTTGGTATCTATGAAGGAGCTATTGCATAGTAAGTGGTCAGTGCATGGTTTCTGAGTGACTCTGCGATCTTTCCCATGGGTGTCCATGGGGATATTGTGACTTCCTTGCAGCTTCTACAGAGTAAAGAAGACCCCCTTCCGCTATTTCCTTACTTGGAACTTTGCCACCACCAGGCAGAAGGAAAGGGCCGAGACACACATTGAGCACACATGACTCAGCAGGTGCTTTGCGGGTATCACAGAGCTCACTGCTCACAGCGATCCTGCTAGGCAAGCAAAGTCACTCCCCGAGACAGACAACAAAACCAAGGCTCTGGGCAGGACGGCCAGGAGAGTCTTGAGCCCTCATTGTGCGCCTGCACTCCCCAAGTTCAGCCACAGCCCACCCCACCCCCGCACAATCAGCCTGCAGAGGTGAGGTGAGGTGGAGCCTGAAGACACTGGGCGTGGGCCAAAAAACAGTCAACAGTTGGTGGACAGAGAAGCCGCCAGTTGCTGAGAAACTGACGCAGACTGAGAAGCACCCAGGATTCCCTCCGGAGCCCAGTCCAGTCCTCTGCCAGCTGGTCACCTGGGGCTGTTCTCCTTGTCCTGTGCTGTCCCTCCTTAGGCACATCCAAATGTCGCCTTTGTGGAACTGCTTCTGTGGTGTATCATGGAACTGAGCACGTTTTGTTTTTTTTTTAATCAAAGTGAGATCATGTCTCTTAGCTCTCAATTGAGGATAAAGATCCTCCTGTGTGTCTGCCTCCTCCACTGGTCCTGAAAATCTGATGTAATCAGAGTCATACCAACAGCTAACATGTAGCTCTTACCATGTGTCAAGTTTTGCTATGACCATATATGATAACTCATGAGATGCTCAAATCACAATGTCAGATCCTATTATTATCATCCTCATGTTACAGATGAGGAAAGCAAAGTCCAGAGAGGTTAAATAACTTGTCCAAGGTCACACAGCTAGTAAGGGGCAGAGGTAGGAATGGAACCCAAGGAGCCCAACCACAGACTTTGTTCTCCACAGGGGCTGAGAGGGTTCACTAGAAGTTTCTGGGGTGGGGTCTGTAGGCATGTTAGAGTCAGACCTGGCCTCACTCACCAAGACTCCTCCCATGTACAAGAGCTTAACCTGCAGAGCTATCTAATTATTACCCATGCAATCTTTCTAGCTCAGACCTTGGGAAATCTTGCCCTTTATAACATTAATACTCAGGGAATTCTCTAATATTTAAAAATGGTTTTCGGGGCACCTGGGTGGCTCAGTCAGTCAAACATCCAACTCTTTGTTTTGGCTCAGGTCATGATCTCAGGGTCGTCAGATCTAGCCCTGTGGGCTCAAGTTCAGCAGGAAGTCTATTTGATATTCTCTCTCTTCCTCTCCCTCTGCCCTTCCCCCTGCTCGTGCGTGTGCACTCCCCTAAATAAATATAAATTAAATTAAACAAAATGGTTTTCCTTTACTCTGAGACTCAAGAGTTCAGTTGCTTGCCCATGCCTGGAATGCTTGGATATAACTCTTGCTTCCAACCCTTCTTTCATTTCTACCCATCTTCTTCCTCCCCCAGCACCACCCCCACCCCCACTAACTGGGATGCCTGGAACTCACCACTATTCTGTTAGCTGACTTGCCAATTTCTTCCCTTGCACTGCCATGGTTCTTCCCTGAAATGTTCTTCACCGGGTTGTTCATGTGGCTCTCTCTCACCTTCCAGGTCTTCATGGAACATCCCCTAAAGGGCCTCCCTTTCCCCTCCAGCGGCCCTCTGCTCCCCCCAGCCACTTCCTCTGTCTCATCACTTACCCGTCTTATTGCTCAGGTCCCAAAGTCAGTGCTGTCATCCTTGCCCACAAGCTATACCTTTAGGATTCACAGAAGCCTCTTTGAAGAAGCCCTGCCCTTTAAGCTCCTTTATTCACTCCTGTTAGTGTTCCGGACCTTCTGGGGCCAGCCTTACACTGGGACGGTTCAGGTCCCTGACCACCAGGGTCCTCCATCTCCCCTTCCCACCATAACCTGCACTTGTAATCTCCCCATGTTTCTGGGGACTCTTCTTGGGACCCTTTGTACTCTTAGTTTTAGGATTTGCATTTGGTTGGACAGGCCAAGTATGAGGAGAGTGATAGCTGAGTCTGTAGTGTGGCTTCTGAGACCTTGCGTCAGCCTCTCAGAAAACCCTCCCTCCTACCAGACAGTGCCTTGGATTTGTCATGCCATGGACAGATTTCCCTTCCACAGGAGGAGCTTACCAGGGAACTGTGACCTGTTAACAGAGCTACGGTGGCTCCCATGGCACCTAGGTGTCCGTGATGCCCAGCCAGTGACTTCCTGACAGAATGTTCAAGAGGGTAGTAAAGGCGAGCGGAAGAGGAGAACAGGAGACTGTAGACACCAGATCTAGATCCAGATAGCTGGAATGTAGACCACATTCTCCAGAAGAAGCCTGGCACCACCTAACTGTCCTCATGAGAAGTGAGAGCCTAGAGCCACTCTGGGGAAAGAGTCAACAGATCCTAGTATGAGTCCTACCTTTACCACTTAGCTGCTTAATAGATGTATGAACTTGGACAAGTTATGTAATATTCCCAAGCCTCTATTTTCTCCTGTGGAAAACCAGAATAATAATACCTATATGACAGTGTTTTGCTGAAAAGAAAAAGTACATGATTGGGCACATGCCCATTACAATGTAGATTCTCAATAAATATGTCCCATACTCCACAGTCCTTCTCCATGCCCAGAGTTACCCCTCCTCCATAAGTGTTTGCAGGAGAAGAGAGGAAGGAAAGATACTGCTTCCCCATCACCAGCTCAGTTGCTGGGATTCTGGATCTCCAGCTGGGGCATTTGCAGAGCACTTCGTCAGGACTAGAGAAGCTCAGAACAAACCTGTGCTCCCCAGAGGAGTGTTTCCAGAGTGAATGAGAGATGGGCATTGCTGCGCCTGGGTGAGGCAACGTCTGTTATTTGAATTAAGATGGATGAGCAAACACATGGTTCATACTCTGAATAAAACCAGAGACATTTCCTCATCAGCAGTCTTCATAATGTGAAAGACAGCCCACATAGCACCCAGAAGACCTTCACTGAGAAGCCATGACACAGGAATCTCTACATGGACCACTTTTGTTTCCTCCCTTCCACGTTACCAGAATTGCAATCAGGCATGGAATCTGAAACTCAACTCAGAGTGCGCACCAGGAGACTCAGTGATCCAGGATGGGGGTGTAAACCCTGGGGCCCCATCATGCTGGTCAGGGCCTTCCCAAGCACATCTTGCTGGTACTCCTTGGCACCCAAGTGAAACGTTGTGCCATCCAGCTGTATACTCTGAAAAAGGAAGTTCACAGAATGGGAGGAGGCCAACATTTCTTCAAAACCACAGGAAATGTCAAAGTCATCAGACCAAGTCTTCTTTCCCCAAGAACCATAAGTCTTGGCTCATCAAGAATTCATGGGATTCATCAAGAATTCATCACATCATCAAAGAAATCATGGAAAAATCAAAGAAATCATGGGAAAATCTATTTTTTGACCACACCCCCCCTTTCTATATGGCTTTGAAAGAAAAATTAAAAATAACTTAGTCTGGGTGATTGTGATTACCTCAGTCTTTAGAGGGCTTTAAATATCACAGTGATGTGTTCAGGCTAAATCTTAATAACTGAGGAATGACAGGTCAACAGAGAAGAAGACCAAGACTGAGGGCCTTTGGGAAACTGTCCCAGGCATACAGGACAGAATGAACCAAGTCAGGCTCATCCACTTGCTTTGCTTGTTTTTTGGTTACTTACTTTTTCCCCCTTCTCACTTGTTCTTCTGTTTGCCTATGTCTTTCAACCTCTGACTCATCTATTAACCTACTTTTCCTACTAAACCTAATATGTTTCTGTTTTCATACTTAAGTTTCTGGACTCCACCTTTTTTCTGGTTAGCAGATTCTGTACTTGCAGTTCACCTCATTCATTCATTCACTAATTCATCCATCCACCTTCCATCCATCCATCCATCCATCCATCCATCCAATAAGACCTTAGCATCTCCCATGTACGTTACCTGTGAGGCATGGTGATAAGTACAGAGGCACAAAGAAGGGCACCACCTGCTCCATGACCTCAAAAAACTCACAGTCTAGTAAAGGAAACTGACCTGAATTGGCCAACTGTGATTTACATGAACAAGTCCATCAGTCATCCATTTATTCATATATTTGACAAATATACACTGAGTTCCTACGTGTACTGGGAACTGTACTGTATCCTGGGGGTTCAGTGAATGAACACAAGTCAGAGTTCCTGCCCTTGTGGAGTTTCTAGTCTCCAGATGGGGAAGCTTGTGAGGTGATTGGGATGAGTCCAAGAGAAGAGTTCATGGGAAAATTACCGGCTGTGAAAGATTTTCTTCTTCTTTGCCCTCCTTTGTGTAAGCACGAACTAACTGTCAATTTCTGGAACAGGTTTTGGTTACCCATGGCAACATCTGAAGCATGCAGTAAAGAGCAGAGGAAAGCACACATTCACACCCTCACATTAAATTATCCACATGGCTCTCTGAGCATGCCGATCAGGAACATAAAATGAGCTCTTGGTTAATTAGAAATGCTCTAGTGCTTCATCATTAGAGTGGGTGTGTTGATTTTGGAAGAGATCTTTAATTTTTTTTTGTCTTAAAATTTTCAAAATGTGTTATTTGAATAAACTAGGTTATTTATAATTTTGGAAGAAGAAAAGTACTGAGATTTTTTAAAGTTTAATAAGACAATCTTTTATTCTCTAGTTCTCTCTTCATGAAGTCCAACTTTTTTTTAAAGATTTTATTCATTTATTTGAAAGAGAGAGAGAGAGAAAGCGAGTAGGGGGAGGGGTAGAGAGACAGGAAGAAGCACTGAACAGGGAGCCCACTCAGGACTCAATACCAAAACCCTGGAATCATGACCTGCGACAAAGGCAGATGCTTAACCAACTGAGCCATGCAGGCACCCTATGAAGTCCAAACTTCTTGACAAGACTCACAAGTGCTTATGTGATTCGAGCTGAGCCTTCCCTCCAATGTGATCCTTCTGCCACTTCTTATTTTGCCTTTGTTTTATTGAAAAGCTTTCACATTCCCTGATAGTCTTTGTTCTGTCTCCTGGGACACTGCACATGCTGTCCTTTCTTTCTGCCTGTGACACCCTCTCCTCTCCCCACCCTCTCTCCTTCCCAGGAGTCCTCCTGTCCCAACTAACTTTAATATCACTTTCTCCTCAGATTACAGATGAGATTTTGCTTCTTCCAGAAATCTCTCTTGCCCATAAACCCACAAAGGATCATGCCCTTCCTATGGTTTCCATACCCTCCTATCATCCCCCATCAGGGTTCTAACAATATACTGTTACAATACTTTATTTAAATACTTCATTAAATATTCTGTATTTGAGTTTATGACCCTTGGCCTACAAAATATAATTCAACCTCCTAATATGGCATAAGAGGCCCTTCCTGACTCGAGATCATTTCTCTTTATAATCTTGCACCAAACACACCAGCAATCTTGCACAATTTGAAGTTGCTCAAAGATTTTGTTGCATGCTGTGCCTCTAATATTTTGAGTATTCTGGTCTCTTGGCCTCTACAGTCCTTGCTGCATTGTTCATTTGGTGGATCCTTCTTCGTTTTTCAATATCCACCTCCTATTTTACTTCTTTGGGAAATCTTTTCCATGCTTTTCTTGCATTTCTCCCAACCAGAATGATTTCTCCATTTTAACACTTACCCTTTTGCTCTTTCCCCAACTAGGCTATGATGACATGGCTGTATCTGTTGTATTTGTAAGTTTGTTTTTCTTTTCTTTTCTTTTTTTTTTTTAGAGCCCAGTATATTAACTATCAAGTAAATAGTAATTGAATAAATGAATATATCAAAATCATCAATGAATGTAATTTATATTGATAATAATTGCATCAATCAGCTACAGCTAGATAACAAACTACCCCAGAACTCAGTAGGTGGAATGGGAAGTGTCCAATCACAGCTCTGTAGGCAGCTCTGGTGGCTCTGCTTCAACTTGCAGGTCATGGTTCAGGTGAAGCAACACTCCCCCACATGTCTCTCAATCAGCTGGGACCAGCAGGTATTCACATGGTAAGGGTAGAAGTGCAAAATACTTGAGCCCACCCCCATAAGGACATTTCAAGACTTTGCTTGTTTCATGTCTATTAACATACCATTATCAAAATAGGTTACATGGCCAAGCCCAACATTAATGGGCAGAAAATATACTCTGCCCACAGTGACTGGGTGAAGGGAGCAATTATCTGCTTAATAATAATTCAAGTTATCACAATCATGCAGCAACAATCTGTGATCTAGCCAACATTTATTCAAAAGAAATTCTCTTTTCCTCATAGGCAGTTATTAAGCAAATTTCACTCATGATGCACAATACTAGGTGGCTTATGTAATACATAATTAGAAAATAAGTTTGAAATATGCCATCAGCAGCATACAAGGAAGATAAATATGGATACAAATTATTATTCCACAAGAATATGCAGTATATCTCTAATGAAGGCTACATATCATAGTGGAGATGGCAAAGATGTTAGCATCAAGTAGAGCTGGGGTCCAGATTGTGGGTTTTGTCACTTGCTGGCACATGATGGTGGGTACTTGTTTAAATTCTCTCAGCCTCTTTGCTTCCCTTATAAAATGGACATGACACCAGTGCATATCCCACAGGGTGACCACAAGGTAAAATGGCACAGGGTATGTGTGATGCCTGGCAGAGAGTGAGGACCTCGAGCACATCCAGTCTCTCTGTATCTTTCTGCCCTTTTATGTTCTTGTCAAGGCCCAACTGCAAATTGCAAAGCCATCACCTGGGAGAAACTGTGGGTGTCATTTCCTACTCTATCTCTTTTCTGGGGCCTACCTTGACCTGCAGTTCATTGTGATGAAATCCTCAAGGAACAAGGTATGAGTCAGATCTCATTACTTAGAGTTTATAACCTCATACATCTAATTTGGATTACTTTCCCCCAAGCACATCAGCTTTCATTTAATGGCTTCAAAGGGCTTCTAACACATCTCTGTTGATTTATGTCTTTGCATGCCAACCTGGCCATCTCTCTGTGAGTGGTCTCAGCCCTCATACATTTCAACTCTCATCACATGTATGTGCTACCCTAAACTAGTCTAAACCCAGAGATCCACATCTACATGTCAGGTTGCTTACACTGGATTTCTCCAAGTAAATGTCAGGTAGGTGTCTCAAATACAGTGCATAAAATACTAAAGTTATCATCCTGTTTCCATGTCTGTGCCTCTTACATTGCTCCTTATCTCAATGAATTACTTCATAATCAGCCCAGCCACAAATGTTAAAACCTCACGATTGCCTTGACTTCTCTTCTTCCCTCCTCACCCTAATGCATTCAGTAATAAATATTATCAGTCAAGGTAATTTTGGTTATAGGGTAACAAGAATCTAATACAAACCAGTTTAACCAACAACAAAATTTGATTATTTCATTAATAATTAGTCCAGAGAAGCACAGGAACCAAGTTCCAAGGTTCTGGCACAACTTTACTCCAATTTTCTTTGCTTTCCTAACTCTGTCCTCCCTGTGTGAGCTTTGGGAGCACACTGACCACAAACTGACTACAGCAAGCATAGGCATCACTATCAGTAAAATAATACCCAGAGTTTCTCTGGGGGAAAATTGTCTCTTCTTATACCTCTTTCTTAGGATTGAGGACATCCTCAACAGATGCTTCTCAAAACATGAAAACACACCCTTATTTTGGCTCTCCTCTTCTTCATTCTCACTCTCCCGAGCTCCTCATTGCTTCTTCCTGGAAGAACATCCCCAAATAAACTACCTGAACCTAAATTCACACCAGGCTCTGTTTTCAAGAGAATTCAAATTAAGAGATGATATGAGGGCATAGTTTTTAATCCATTTCTCAACTGTATAGTCTCAGTATTGGTTCTATTCCAAGAGGTCTCTCCCAGAGCACACCTAAAAAATAGTGTGAGTCACTCGGACTTGTGCATGCCCATCTGGAGCTTCATCTCATGGCCAGGGTCATGGAATGCGTCACTTAGCCAAGGCTGAGTCATATGCTTATCCAGAGCTGGAGGTTGTGGTCAGCCCCACCAATGTCACATATGTGGATAGGTAGAGTGTATTTCCATGGAAAGTCACAGTTAGGTAACCAAAAGGAGGAAGAATAAATGCAAGGTAGATTAAACAACAGATATTCATACAGAAAGTCACCAGAGTCCCTTTAACTATGGTATCCATAGGTGGCTCTGACAGCAGAAATAAGTAAGGAGGCCATAGTATCTTCACCAAGGGAGTGATATCCTTGTCAACTATGAATGGTAATGATCTGGAAAATGATTTCACCCAAACTTCTCAACTATTGGAGAAGTTCAGAGAGAGAGAGAGAGAGTAAGCCCTTTTGCTTGATTAGTACAGACAAACAATTGGTAGTTCTAGATCAGGAATCCAAGACTCCAACCTTCCAGTGCTGAGCTAATTACACTGTAAAAACTGAAGTGGAAAAAAATAATTACCCATCCTTCCCTTACAGTGGCTGCTTCCTCGGCAAGCCTGACAGTTCTGAGTTATAAAGACTACAGAATTATGCTCCTAAAATACCACATTATTATAAAAATGAAGGACTTTGCTCTAGGAAAGGCTCCTTTCTGGATTTACTAATTCAGCCCATTAAGTCTAATCTGTGTCTGTAAATAAAAATGTTGACTCCTGATTTATGTAGCTTACAAGATATATTTCTTTTTTTTTTTTTTTTAATTTCTTTTCACACACAGAGTGCCTGGGACAGTCCCTGACTCAGCTCTCAGCTGTCCTACTTTCATGATGATTTAGGAAATAACAGAGAAAATAGTATTGCAAGGCAGGGAAAACAGATTGGGCTGGAAACTTTCAGAGCAGAAGAGGGTTGTTCCCTGGTTTGTCAGAGATGGGTTGACTGGGAAGGCAATGTGGGGCAGGGTGCAGAGAGGGAGGTAAGAAGGTTTGGGCAGGGGTGTATCTGCTTGCACAGTGAAGACAAAGTCATTAACCTGAATGAATAAATAAATCAGAGAAGATCTGATTAGAGTGAAAATATAGTATAAATATGAACATCCGCGACAGCTAGTGTTGCTTACAGAATGAAGCTACGGGGGCAGGAGGCAGAAGTGGAGGAAAGGAAAGGAGAAGATAAATTTAAGAGACACCATCAAGAGAAATAGAAAACAGAACTTACACTTATCATTAGTGTTATAAAGGCAACTGGCAGAGTGTAAAGCTTAGCAGTAGTACTCTCAGATGCTGGGGAGAGGTGGGTGAGATGGGAGGAAAAGAATAAATCAAGAAAAACACTTTCAAATGCAGTACTTAGAGTAATGGAGACCAACAATGGAATAAATAAAGCAGAAATGGTATGAAAAAGAGGCTGTTTCTGAGTAGTGGCATTAAGAGTGGGGAGGGAGGAGTAATCACTCCACCATGAGCTTTCCTGTACTACTTGAATCATTACCATGTGCCTGCACTGCTCTGAAAGTTGAAAAACAAATGTCATACTTTGACAGTCATCCTGTTAGCATGGACTGTGCACCTGTTCGGTACCAGGCACTGTACTTGGGTTTGGAATAAGACAGAGCAGAGGGGTAAGTGTCAAAATGGAGAAATCGCTCCAGTTGGAAGAAATGTAAGAAAGTCATGGAAAAGATTTCCCACAAAGGAAATACAGGAGGTGGATATTGAAAAGAGGGAAGCCACCAGATGAACAATGTAGCAAGGACTGTAGAAGCCAAGAGACCAGAATGCCCAAAGTATTAGAGGCATGGAATGTAATGAAATCTTTGAGTAACTTCGAATTATACAAGATTGCTGGTGCATTTGGTGCAAGGTTACAAGGATAAATGAGCTCAAGTCAGGAAGGGTCTATCATGCTATATAAGGAGGTCGAATTATACTTTGTAGGTCAGGGATTGTAAACTCAAATACAAAGAATATTAGTTGAGTGGGGATGCCTGGGTGGCTCAGTGGGTTGGGCATCTGTCTTTGGTTGGGGTCGTGATCCAGAGTCCTGGGATCGAGTCCCACATCCAGCTCCCCCCTCAGTTGGGAGTCTGTTTCTCCCTGTCCCTCTGCCCCTTCGCCTGCTTGTGCTCTCTCTCTCTCTCTCTCTCACACACAAATAAATAAATAAAATCTTTAAAAAAGAAGAAGAAGAAAAATATTCGAGCAGATAATGGAAATAAGATGAAGGGGAAAGGAAATGATGGGTGAACACGTGTCCCAGCTAAGCTTGAGGTACAGTGACTTGCTGCCAGTCATGTGTTCCATTCCCACATCAGAGATTTTTGGGGTTTTTCAAGTGAGACTAGGATTCACAATTTTTATGTGAAACCTCTGAATTTGAAAATAGTGGCAACTTCATTAGTCAGGCTATGCTATGCTGTGCTGTGATAACAAAGAAGTCCCCAATGCTCCATGGTGGAACATCATCATGGTTTATTTCTCACTCATACATAGTCCAATGGGGATAGAATATCCCTCTTCCTAGTTTCTAAGTCAGCAGGATCCCGCAGTCTTCAAGGTCATTAACCCAGGAGAGGAGGAAGTACATTGTCTCTTAACAGCCTTGGTGGCAGACATCCATTGGCTAGAATGAGCCACTTGCCTTCAATCTAATTTAAATGAACACAAGAAAGTATCACAGCACACCTTTAACTATGTCTGCCACAGCAATTAATGCAAATTTCACTCTTCAATCCCACATGATCTTATTTATAATGGATGGTTTTGGCAGAGAGGTGGCAGAGTAAGAAGACCTCTGCCCATAGTCAAGAATTGAAGATTATATATATATATATATATCTATATATATATATATATATCACATTTTCATTTAATAAAATATAATAATTCCAGGACTGTTGACTGAAGAGCGTAATCTGGGAGGAAGGATTTTTTTTTTAATTGCCTTGGACAGCAATCTTGAGGACCAGATCAGGACAGAACAGGACAGGAACGGTGGGACCAGAAGAGAAGGGATGACGTAAGGGGCATTAACTCTCTTAATTTGCAAATAAACAGCATGCCCACAACCGTTTCTGTGAAAAGTTAGTAAGCAGCTGCCCAGAACCTCTTTCTGAGTCCGGCACACTTTTCATTACATTGGTAGAATGGGAGAAAGGAAAACTAATGGAAATATAAAATCTTTGACTTTGAGAGTTAGGCTTTGAGGAGCTTATCTAATGCAAACACTCAATGCCATCAGATTTTGTTCATAACTGATTTTAAATGTGAACCCCCTCATAGATATTACTTTCTTCTTAACTTATAAGACCTGCCAGTGGGTAAACATCAAAAAGATAATGTATTCATTTTTTAACCTTGATTCAGACTCTTTTCCTATCACCTTCTGGGAAATCCTCAGCTTAAGAAAGAAATGTTTTTATCTTTCTCACCTCTAAACGTGTCCTAGTGCTGGAACAGTAAGCATTCTAATCAGTGTGGCTCCGAACCATCTGTGATGAGATTTCTTCAGGAGGATTCAACTCAGTCTCTAATGCTCAGAAGTAGTTAATCCACTTGAGCCTAAAGCAGAAAGAAAACAGAGAAAGGAAAATGGTCAGGAAGGAGGGAGCGCATGTGTGGGGGAGAGAAGACGGATTAAATGTAGCAGTGCTTTTTTGCCCTAAAGCTTCAGAAAATGAAAACATAATGTATCTGTGTAAAGGCACATAAGAAAATTAATGTTAAGTTAAAAATTCTAATATTAATTATATGGAGACTTCATAGTGGGTACTGGATTAGCCATTTTACATGGTCATTTCAGTGTGCCTGGCCTACTTCCATATTACCCCCATTTTACAAATGAGCAAACTGAGACAGAAATAGGCCAAATCACGAGCCATCAGAAAATCCTTGTTATTTATGCCCAGCACCTGAGTTTTTGCCTTTTCTGATATCCTACGTAAAACCTTTCATCCGGCCTCAACAAATGTTTATCAAGTATCTACCATGAACTCCAAACTCAGACATAATTCATCTCATTTAATCTCTAAAATAATCCCACTAGGTCAGTATTGTTCTAATTATTACAGTAAAGCAAAGGGAAGTACAAAATAAGAAGCAGGAGATGGCTGGTGTTTTATTCCAGGTGCCAATGGAGATACAGGCTAGAACATCAACTTTCTGAGGAAGGGGGCCTCTTCATTTGGGCATTTTTTCTACCTTCCTTGGGAAACTCTTCCTGATAATGAGTCCCTCTAGGTTTCCTCGTCTCATCTGGTCTTTCTCTCTTTGCCTAGAGGACCTAATGAAAGAATATGTGGGAGGAAAATAATTTTAATTATGACAACCATTTGGGGATGTATATACCATCAGCGTGCATTCTTATAACAGCGTGAGGCATATGTTAACAGAACAGCCAGTATAATGATGTCCTTAAGGGAAATTACTTTGTTGAAAAGGTAAGTAGATCTGAGTGTGAAGTTGGTCTCTGGAGCATCTCTGTTATGAGAGTTTGAGCAAACATTTGAAACTGTATGATTCTCACATGGAAAAGCTATTGTTGGAACATAATCTAAATGGGTTAAACATCTGGATGACATTCACAAGATCGAACACACAGTAAACACTATATGCCACAAATGCAAAAATGTGCAAAAAATGACAAGCACATGCAAACAGCTATTGAAATCATGTTCATGGGAAGGGTGGACCTAGGAGTGAATAGGTGGGGAATCTGAGTGCAGAAATGAAAACTACAGAAAAGAGACAAATGGAAAATCTAGGGCTGAAACATCTAAAATCAGAAGTGAATAACAACAACAAAAAGAAGTGAACAATTTGCCAAATGAGTATGCTGAGATTTTTCTCTACTCATTGTAACAAATACTGAAGAAGGGTGATAACGTCTCCAACTATGATTATAGAAATGGGTATATTTTAATTTTAATTTTAATTACCATATTTTGCTTTATGGCATTTGAAACTCTACTAGTAAATGCATAACCATGATGGTTAGTGTTATGTCCACTTGCCTAGACCATGGGGTACACAGATATTAGGTCAAACATTATTCGAGGTGTTTCTGTGAGGATATTTTTGGATGAGTTTAACATTCATTTATTTATTTTCAAATATTTTATTTATTTATTTAATAGAGAGAGCACACAAGCAAGGGGAGTGGCAGGCAGAGGGGGAGGGAGAAGCAGGCCCCCCTACTAAACAGGGAGGCCGACGCAGGGTTCAATCCCAGGACCCCAGGAGCAAAGGCAGATGCTTAACCAACTGAGCCATCCAGGCGCCACAAGTTTAACATTCAAATTGGTATACTAAGTGAAATAGATTGCCCTGCCTGGTATGTGTGGGCCTCATCTAATCAGTTGAAGGCCTGAATAGAACAAAAGAATGGACCCACACCCAAATAAGAGGATATTCTCTACCTAACTACCTTTAAGCTGAAACATCAACCGTTTCCTGTCTTTGGACTCACACTGAAACATGGGCTTTTGCTGAGTCTTGAGGCCACCAGCCTTTAGACTCCTAAGTCTCAGGCTTTTGGGGGCACACTGGACTCCCATTATCAGCTCTCTGGAGTCTCCAGCTTGCAGAATGTAGATCTTGGGGCCTGTCAGCCTCCATGATAGCATGAGACAAGTCCTTATAATAAATCTCTTTCTGTGTATATGTATACACATCCTATTGGTTATGTTTTTCTAGAGAATCTTAATATAATAATTAAATTGGATTGTTACATCTTCCTAGAGAATAATTATTTTGTAATCTTTGTCAGGCAATTTCTAGATCTCCAGGTCTTTGGAGTAATCGAGCTTTATTAGTTTCCTTTGGTGGTGTCATATTTACCCAATTCGTCAGCATCCATGTAGCCTTGTGTTGGTGTCTGTGCCTTTGAAGGGACGAATGACTTTTCCAGGCCTCACAGACTGGTTTTCAGCAGGTAAAGATATTTTCTTGTCAGTTTCCTGGGCTATTGACATGTCCTCTGGAATCACCATCATACAGGGTTGGAGCAAGTTGTGTCTGCACTGTTTCTGGGTCTGCAGAGGGGTCCGTGGTTAGGGGACCTGTCACCAGGGACTTGGGTGGGCATGGATCTTGTCTGGTCTCTGACAAGACATGCCTCCAGGGATGAAAATGCCTCCAGGAACTTGGTTCATCAGGGTGGTATTGAAACAAAGGTCCATTTCAGAATCCTCAGTTCAGTCCACAGACAGCTGGCCTGATACCAGGTATGTGGTGGGTGTGACTCTGGCCTGTTCTCTAAGTGGGCACCTTCCTGGTCACTGGGTGGTCACTTGAGAGGGTAACACTAGTCCCAAACCATGGCTGAGGGGGCTGGAACCATGCCCTATAGCTGTTTCAGATTCTACAGCTAAGATTAGATTCTGTGCACCTGCCTGTGGAGGCATAGATGGGTACGTCCCCCAGCAGGTATCTGAGTGGAGGCATGAATGGTCAGGTCTTTCTGAGTGTGGCTGGGAAGGGCTAGGGCTGAATTATAAGGCTGTTTCAGGATTTATAGTCAGTCTGAGATTTGGGGTTCACTCTGGGGATACAGGCAAGCATGGGTACTGCTGGGTTTCTGGGTGCTCTTGCCCATGGCCATTTTAGGATCTGTTGCTGGATCTAGGTTGGCTGTTCTATATTTGAGGGCAACTAATGGCCAGGTCTCCCATTGGGTACCTGGGTCAGTGGGATTGTTGTAGTTAGTGGCTGGGAGGAACTAGATTTGAGTCACAGAATCATTTCAGGATCTTCTGTCAGAAGATTGGTTGCTTGACTTTCCTCTAAAGCATGATGGACATGTCTCCCCACAGGGCCCTGGGCCACAGGGACTTCTCACAGACAATGGTTGTATGGGATTAGAGCCAAGCATAGAGACATTTTTTAATCTCTGGGGGTGCTGATGGGGCGTCTCTTACTGGGTCTCTGGGATGGCAGGACCACCCCTGGACTGTAGCTACGAGTGGCTGGATCCTAGTTAAAGGGCTGTCATAGGGTGGCCTTGTGTCCAGGGGCTCCCAGGCCAAGGCCAAGAGAGCCTAAAGCCAGGTCACAGGTTGTTTCAGGGTCCACAGCCCAGACTAAAGTATCTGGACCTATTACTAAAGGCATGGGTGGGTGCAACTCCTCTAGGACCCTTGGCATATGGTGCTGGTAACAGGCTGCTGACAGCCAAATGGGGCTATAGCCTAGTCTATGGGGTACAGAGCTATTTCTGGGTCTGCATCCAAAACCAGTCAGTCAGTGAGCTACCTGTGTGGGGTTTCTTGGTTTTGGACTCTACCTGAGTTCCATAATCTGCCACCTGGGTCCCAAAGCTCCTACAAAGGCATTCTTGTCCAAAGATGGTTGCCCAATCACTGTGCTGAGGGGAAATACAAATAGAGAACTCAGTATCCCACCATTTTGCCAATATCATCAAAGCTGTTTTTATTTATTTATTTGTTATTTGGTTTTGGTAGTTTTATGGTTTTATTAACACAGATATGATGGGCATATAAACTACTATTCATTTTCTTTGCTGCACAGCCTGGCGTGGGGATTGGCAACTCTGATGGCCAGCTGGGCTGTTCTTGCTATGGTGGTTCTGTGGTTCTTGGAGAAGACACTGTGAGCACTCTCTGTACAGTGAATTCTGTTGCACATCAGCGGCACTAGAATCTTCCAGAAGCCACTGGGCCTCATGCGCTTTGTCTTCTTGCTGCTCCCACAAGCAGTTTTGGATGTCAGGATCTGGCCCTTGAATCCTCTGTGCCCCCTATTTTCAGTGTCTCTGAGTTTCTGCCAGTTGTGCTTAATTTTGACATACCAGTTTGACTGGTGTCTGATGAACTTGTTGGTCCTCTTTTTCACAACCTTGGGCTTCAACAGAAGTTTGAGGACAGCCATGAGGCCAAGCAGGAGATGGCTGTCACCTCCGTAGGCAGAGCCAGAAAAGAGACAAAACTGTGTTTTTGAATCTCTGATTGATTTCAAGATTTCTCTTGGTCTTTTGCTTTAAGCTGATGATTTTAAGTTTTAAGAGTGTTGTTTTAAATTTTAGTTTGACCCTGATGTTCCTTGTTTGGTTTCCTTTGTATTTATCCTACTTAGAGTTTGCTAAGTTTATTGGACCTTTAATTTTTTCAAATATTTTTTTCTGCCCTGGTGTTACTCTCTTTTCTCTCTAGAGACTTAATGATTCAAATTGTAGGCCATTTTCCACATATGAGTGAAACCATATGATAATTGTCTTTCTCTGCTTGATTCATTTCACTTAGCATAATCCCCTCCAGTTTCAATCATGTTGACGCAAATGTGGGTATTCATCCTTTCTTTTTTTTTTCTGTTTTTTTAATCATTTTTTTAATTTATTTTCAGCATAACAGTATTCATTGTTTTTGTACCACACCCAGTGCTCCATGCAATCTGTGCCCTCTCTAATACCCACCACCTGGTTCCCCCAACCTCCCACCCCCCGACCTCTTCACAACCCTTCAGACTGTTTTTCAGAGTCCATAGTCTCTCATTGTTCACCTCCCCTTCCAATTTCCCTCAACTCCCTTCTCCTAACTCCCCATGTCCTCCATGCTATTTGTTATGCTCCACCAATAAGTGAAACCATATGATAATTGACTCTCTCTGCTTGACTTATTTCACTCAGCATCATCTCTTCCAGTCCCGTCCATGTTGATACAAAAGTTGGGTATTCATCCTTTCTGATGGAGGCATAATACTCCATAGTGTATATGGACCACATCTTCCTTATCCATTCGTCTGTTGAAGGGCATCTTGGTTCTTTCCACAGTTTGGCAACCGTGGCCATTGCTGCTATAAACATTGGGGTACAGATGGCCCTTCTTTTCACTACATCTGTATCTTTGGGGTAAATACCCAGTAGTGCAATTTCAGGGTCATAGGGAAGCTCTATTTTTAATTTCTTGAGGAATCTCCACACTGTTCTCCAAAGTGGCTGCACTAACTTGCATTCCCACCAACAGTGGAAGAGGGTTCCCCTTTCTCCACATACCCTCCAACACATGTTGTTTCCTGTCTTGCTAATTTTAGCCATTCTAACTGGTGTAAGGTGATATCTCAATGTGGTTTTAATTTGAATCTCCCTGATGGCTAGTGATGATGAACATTTTTTCATGTGTCTGATAGCCATTTGTATGTCTTCATTGGAGAAGTGTCTGTTCATATCTTCTGCCCATTTTTTGATATGATTATCTGTTTTGTGTGTGTTGAGTTTGAGGAGTTCTTTATAGATCCTGGATATCAATCTTTTGTCTGTACTGTCATTTGCAAATATCTTCTCCCATTCCGTGGGTTGCCTCTTTGTTTTCTTGACTGTTTCCTTTGTTGTGCAGAAGCTTTTGATTTTGATGAAGTCCCAAAAGTTCATTTTGGCTTTTGTTTCCTTTGCCTTTGGAGACATATCTTGAAAGAAGTTGCTGTGGCTGATATCGAAGAGATTACTGCCTATGTTCTCCTCTAGGATTCTGATGGATTCCTGTCTCACGTTGAGGTCTTTTATCCATTTTGAGTTTATCTTTGTGTACGGTGTAATAGAATGGTCGAGTTTCATTCTTCTACATATAGCTGCCCAGTTTTCCCAGCACCATTTATTGAAGAGACTGTCTTTTTTCCACTGTATATTTTTTCCTGTTTTGTCGAAGATTATTTGACCATAGAGTTGAGGGTCCATATCTGGGCTCTCTACTCTGTTTCACTGGTCTGTGTGTCTGTTTTTATGCCAGTACCATGCTGTCTTGGTGATCACAGCTTTGTAGTAAAGCTTGAAATCAGGTAACGTTATGCCCCCAGTTTTATAATGGCTGAATAATATTCCATAGTATATATGGACTACATCTGCTTCAACCATTCATCTGTTGAAGGGCATCCTGGCTCCTTCCACAGTTTGGCTATTGTGTACATTGATATTAAGGAGGGCATGTGTTGTGATGAGCCCTGGGTGTTATATGTAACTATTGAATCACTGAACACTACATCAAAGATTAATGATGTACTATATGGTCGCCAACTGAACAAAATTTTAAAAAAAGTTTTAGGCTGTTCTCTTTTTATTATATCAAAAGTTCTGGTGGTTTTTGTCTCCCCTTTCTTTTGTTTGCTGTTCTTTGCCTAGCCTAAGATTGAAATCAGGTGAAAGCAATTTAATTTTGTTCTTTTGTTATATAAAGATTGTTTTGGCTATTCTAGGCCCTTTGAATTTCTACATAAATTTTAGAATCAATTTGTCAATGCCATGAAAACAATCTGATTTGAGTCACAACAAATTAATAGATAAATATATATTTAGTAATATTATAATGATAAATGAAGATAATAGAAACATGAGAGTTTTTTTAATAAAACAATAAAAATGGGATATATGATTATCAATCTTACAAAATAAGAGGGAGAAAGAGGCAATTAGTGATCAGGAAAGACATGTTAGTGGATAGTGGATATCTTAACATGCCTGTAATCAAAACACATAACTAATTAACCTTTTAACAAAGGTTATCAGAATAATAATAAGATAGCCACTTCTACCTCTTATTATCACAAGAGGCCCTCCTAAAATAAAGCTGCAGATTAGATTAGATATAGGTAGGAAAATACATATGATGCATATTCTAAGCAAGGGAATGTAGACATAGGCATCTCACCCTTTTAAAAAGTATAACTTAAAAGAAATAGCATTAATAAGAATGAAGATGTTCATTCCTTAATATTAAAAATATCAGTAACAGTATTTGGCACATAGTGGACATCAATTAGTATTTCTTGAATGAATAAATAAATATAGCAAGAGGGAAAAAGAAAAACATGGTTTTATGCTTCCTGAAACTGAAGATCAAGAATATTGAAGAACTGGAAAGTATATAAATTATTTAGTTATTTGAATAATACAATTCATGTAATGTAAAAATCTATACCCAACAAATAGAAGTAGGATTTTTTAATGAATGCATTCTCTTTTAAAAAATGAATAAGGGGGTCGCCTGGGTGGCTCAGTGGGTTAGGCCGCTGCCTTCGGCTCAGGTCATGATCTCAGGGTCCTGGGATCGAGTCCCGCATCGGGCTCTCTGCTCAGCAGGGAGCCTGCTTCCCTCTCTCTCTCTCTCTCTGCCTGCCTCTCTGTCTACTTGTGATCTCTCTCTGTCAAATAAATAAATAAAATCTTTAAAAAAAATGAATAAGGAAGATGTGTTCCATAAACACTATGGAGTATTATGCCTCCATCAGAAAGGATGAATACCCAACTTTTGTATCAACATGGATGGGACTGGAAGAGATTATGCTGAGTGAAAAAGTCAAGCAGAGAGAGTCAATTATCATATGGTTTCACTTATTTGTGGAGCATAAGAAATAACACTGAGGATGTGAGGAGATGGAGAGGAGAAGGATGTTGGGGGAAACTGGAGGGGGAGATGAACCACGGGAGACTATGGACTCTGAAAAAAAATCTGAGGGTTTTGAAAGGGAGGAAGGTGGGAGGTTGGGGGAGCCTGGTGGTGGGTATTATGGAGGGCACATATTGCATGGAGCACTGGGTGTGTTCCATAAACAATGAATTATGGTACACTGAAAAGAAATTAAAAAAATTTAAAAATTATTTTAAAAAGTTTCACCATATACTAAATCACAAAAAAGTCTTATAACCTTAAGAAACTCAGATAATTGATGTTATATATACCAGTGCTTTTCAGACATTATAAATAAATATTCTTATAAATTCTTATTCTTATAAATAAGAATATAAATAAGAATCACCTAGTAAGGCTGTTAAGACACAAGACAACTGACCTCAATCCCTAGAGATTCTGTTTCAGTAGATTTGGCTACAATATTGCACTATTGGGTATTTACCCCAAAGATACAGATGTAGTGAAAAGAAGGGCCATCTCTACCCCAATGTTCATAGCAGTAATGGCCACGGTCGCCAAACTGTGGAAAGAACCAAGATGCCCTTCAATGGACGAATGGATAAGGAAGATGTGGTCCATATACACTATGGAGTATTATGCCTCCATCAGAAAGGATGAATACCCAACTTTTGTAGCAACATGGATGGGACTGGAAGAGATTATGCTGAGTGAAATAAGTCAAGCAGAGAGAACCAATTATCATATGGCTTCACTTATTTGTGGAGCATAAGGGATAACACGGAGGACATGGGGAGATGGAGAGGAGAAAGGAGTTGAGGGAAATTGGAAGAGGAGATGACCCATGAGAGACTATGGACTCTGAAAAACAATCTGAGGGTTTTGAAAGGGAGGGAGGTGGGAGGTTGGGGGAGCCTGGTGGTAGGTATTATGGAGGGCACGTATTGCATGGAGCACTGGGTGTGGTGCATAAACAATGAAATCTGTTACACTGAAAAGAAATTAAAAAAAGAAATAAAAGAAATTTTTTAAAAAAGAATGTACATTTCTAACAAATATAAGCTAATGACATGGTACCAGTGCCTGGACCAGATTTTGATAGCACATTCTCTTACAACAATATAAATTACTTCAAAATCAGTAATGAAAATACCTTTAAAGACAAACAAAGGTATGCGCCTAAAAGTTATTTTTTAATAACCTTAATTCTCGTAATTACTCAGGGGTTAAGAAAAATATCACAATGAAAATGGCAAAGTATTTTGAAATGAACTATGAAAGCATTAAATTAAAAACCTCAGAGATTAAGTCAATGTGATATTTAGAAGTATATAGCCTGATATATATTTATTTGTGAAAATCAACAATATGGGAATTAAATGAGTTATAGTTTCAATTCAAGAAGCCAGAAACAAACAAACAAAAATAGTCTACTTCTACTAAAGAAGACCTAGCTTATAGCAGTCAAAAACTCCTGCTGAGAACATAGAGAATAGATGGATAAAATACAAAAATAATTTGAATGCACCAAAGAGTCACTGAGGAAGCCAAAATTAGGACCATAAAAAGAAGGGAAATGCACAATGGTGAGTCCAATATTCTACATCACTTTTTCCTGCAAGGCATTAATACATTTTTGTGTATCCCAGGTTGAGAAGTTTAACACAAAGAGAATGCTAAGGAGTAAAGAAACTACTTATAATTTTGGCACTCTCTTGAGGCTAGAGAGAATAACATAGACTTTATGGTTACTGAAATAACCAATACATAAGAAGCAAAGATGCCACAGATTAGAAACTACACAGTAAAATGCCTGGTAGCCTCACCACTGATCACCTAAGAGTGTTGCTTATTCATTTGTCAAGAAAGCCAAAAGATTGCAACCAGGAGATTGAGGAGTTGAACGGCTAATGGAGCATCTTGTTGGGAAAATATATCTTAGATTTCTTGGTGACCAAGAAAAAGGAGTGCTGATAAATAGCCCAGATGTTCTCTAGGGACTTCTAAACATATAAATATATTGTTACATATTCCTAGGGATAGGAGCAAGGAAAATAGTAAATCAGATTTTATAACGAAACCCAGTTTCAGACAAACTTAATTAACTGATTATGATAAACTCGTAAACTAACCAAATTGATATATATAAAATAGTGAAACCAGTAATTTCAGGAAACATAATCTTTTCATGTACCTATCCAACATTTACCAAAATTAACCAAATGGTGGTCAAAGGACTAGTCTCAGCAAATTGCAAATATTAACACAATTTAGAATTTATTCTCTGCTTACATGGAAAATAAGCTAGAAAGCAGTAACATAAAAATATTCTTTTATATTTGGAAATTAAGATATATGCTTATAAATAATATGTTAATCACTATAATAATCCTAAAGGAAATCAGAAAACATTTTGAAATGAATGTAATGAGAGTATGTCTGTCAGAAATCATCAGATATCATTCAGTATACTTACAGTAAAAACTATACCTTTAAATACACACTTTAGGAAAGAAGTGGAAATGCAAAGATCTAAATGTTCATCTCAAGAAGTACAAAAAGAAGAAAAAGGATAATTAAAATTTCTCCTAGAAGGAAAAAAATGTGGAGATCAAACCAGAAATTAATAAACTAAGAAACACACAGGAGAGAAAATAAACAGAAATAAACTGATATTTGAAATAAAGAACAAAGTTGATAAACATTTTGAAAAGCATGATGGTACAAATTATAAGTATCAGGAGTATAAAAGGGGATTTCACCACAAATCTGACAGGCATAAATATGGTAAGAAGAGGATGTTATAAATGACATTTTTTCAATAAATTTGAAAATTTACATTAAAAAGAAAAATCCTGGGATGCCTGGGTGGCTCAGTTGATTAGACGACTGCCTTTGGCTCAGGTCATGATCCTGCAGTCCCAACATCAAGTCCCGCATCGGGCTCCCTGCTTGGCGGGGAGTCTGCTTCTCCCTCTGACCCTCCCACTTCTCATGCTCTCTCTCTCTCTCTCATCCTCTCTCTCTCTCAAATAAATAAATAAAATCTTTAAAAAAAATAAATTAAAAAAAAAGACAAATCCTAAAACTTTCCAAAACTGACACAAGAAAAAAATAGGAAACATAAATAGCCCTAAATCTTCCGATAGTACTTGTTGTTTCTTTTGTTTATTATTGTTTTCTACTTTCATTAAAAATCTTACAAGACTGATAACCAGGCCAATGAATTCTTCCAACAGTTTAAGGAAGAAAATGAACTACACACAAATTCTTCTAGATAACAGTAAAAAAAAAAAAAAAAAAGAAAAGAAAAGAAAAAAGAAATTCTTTTCACATTTTCTCATACCAGCATAAATCCAGTACCAGAAACAGTTAATGACATTTTCAAAAAGAAAAATTACAGGTCAACCTGCCTAAAAACCATGATAATGCCATATTTTTAGCAACAAAATTGCTGGTTAAATTATAACACTGTAACCAAATTAGAAATAAAACAATTTTTCTTTAACCACCATGTGAAATCTATAGGAAATATACACTTCAGTAGATAGTATTGTTAGTAATGGAATATTGAAAACTTTCCTTCATAAAATTGGAAAAAAGACAATGATGCTCAAAACCATTTCTATAAAATATTCTACAGAAAGTCCTATAAGTTCAAGATCAAGTAAATTCAAAATGAAAAATAAGCGTGTGAAAAGATCTAAAAATTTTTTGTATTAGGCCATTGTAATTTAAAATAACACTGTATGTTAGATACATGACATTATTTGTCATGTATTTATCAAAAACCCACAGAACTTCACAGCACATAAGTGAAGCTGAATGTTGAAAAAAAATTTAATTTATGAGATTAAAAGAAAGAATGAGGACTATGACTAAAGAATCTAAATGTATTACCGATGTAGGAACTATCTCAGTGAAGGGAATGCAAATGAACAACTGTGATGTTACTGTAACAGACCGGAGCAATTAACTAAATGAATGATAAAGGGAGTCAAATTTTTACTGTTGGAATTAGGATTTGCTGATAAACAAGGGAGGACATTAGAACAATCCATGTGGTCATGTATTAGAATTGGAAACATCAGTATGAATTCATGTTTAGTAAGTTTAATCAATGGTGCTGAACCAATCTGACATCTATAAGTAAACAAAGCCAAAACTGAATGATCAAACAAAACTTGACTCCCACCCAACATTGTACAAAAATTCATTTCTAAGTGGATTGTTGATCTATATGTTAATTGTGAA
This sequence comes from Enhydra lutris kenyoni, assembly GCF_002288905.1. NCBI lineage: Eukaryota > Metazoa > Chordata > Mammalia > Carnivora > Mustelidae > Enhydra > Enhydra lutris. The sequence goes on along the minus strand of NW_019154098.1, from coordinate 8,450,029 downwards.
AGGTAAAAGAATAAAGCTCCCATAAGATAGTGTAGGAGCGTAATTCAGTGACTTTTGGAGATAGATTTTTTAAAATTAGATAGAAAAGTCACCAATAGGAAAAGTCTAAACAATGAGACTGAACTGAAATTAGGAACAGAGGTTTCCACCAATAACCATTATTTAAAAAACTAAAAGGAAAGCCACTAGGTGAAAGAAAATATTTGCAAGGAGTGTAATTGACACACACCTGACCCAGAATTCATGGATGGGGCTTAAAATTAAGTAAAAGATGAACAACCCAAAATAAAAATAGATAAAAGATTTGAACAGGTACTTTATAAAAGAAGATAGCCAAATAGCAACAATCAATGAAAAGGTGCTTAATAAATCATTAGGGCTAGGGGAGCTCATGGAGAGGGTATGACTGCCGGTTGACTTCTGAGTTGGACCCAGTAATCAGAGGCTCCTTACTCCTTCCCCTGTCCTGGGAATGTGCATTCCACTTGACTTTCCCATTCCCAGAAGCTATCCCAAGGACACAGCCTTAGATAGTGGTGTGGTTGGTGCTGAGACCACCTGGAAGGTACATGTGACTAAAACCAGTTAAGGCCTCTGTGTGCACTTAAGATTTGACAGACAGAGGTAGCGATATACTACTCTTGTGTCATCCAAGGGAAGCCTCATAAATAAGTTTTCTTGCTTATTAAACCTGCCACCTACCAATCTTGGAGAAGTCCACCTCTTTCTTCAGTCTCTCCCTGCCCTCCACATTTCAAATCAGACCTAGGAAGCTCCCTAGGAGGTTGCAAACCAATGGTAGAAGCATGTGAATTCAAACCAAGTGAAATATCACTACCTACCACCAGAATGCCCAATACATATAAATATATTTTTAAAAAGTCTAACTGTAGAATCTACAGTTAAAGATGTTAAACAATTGTAACTCTCATTTCACTCTGGAAAACCATTTGGCAGTATCTGCTAAAGTTGAACATACACATAAACCATGACCCAACATTTCCACTTCTAGATATATACTCAATAGGAGCGCATATCAATGAGCAACAAAAGTCAAGTGCAAAGATATTCATACAACATTTTACTTATGCTATTGACAAGTGGAAATTCCCATCAGTAACAGAATGGATAAATAAATCACTGTATGTTATTTATCAAGAAGAATATTGCATAGCAATGAAAATGAATAAATGTCATGTTCATGCAACAACATGAGTTAGTATCACAACACAATATTGGATTAAAGAAACGAGCTAAAAAGAATATATGATATACCTTGCCAAAAAAGACAAAACCAATTTGGGTTGCTAGAGGACAAGATGGTGGCTACTTTCACAAAGGAGGGTAAAAGAGTGACCTAGAGGAGGTACAAGGGAGATTTCTGGGGCTGGTGATGGTATTGTTCTATTTCCTCATCTGTGTTGTGTTTATATGCATGTGCTCATATTTTGAAAATTCATCCAACTTGCACTCATAATTTATGTACTTCTGCATGCACATAAACTTCAATAGAAAATAATATAAATGCTGGGAAAAAAAGACAAAATTTAAAGAATGTAGAGGCCAAGAATGATAGCTGTAGGAGCAAAAATTAATGTGACATTAAGTAAAAAGGATAAAGAAAATCAATAACCAAAGTTACTTTTAGTAGGGAAAAAGCAACAATAAAAAGGCAGACCTGTAGCAAATCCACTCAAGAAATAAAGGGGAATAATTTTTTGAAAGAATAAATTTCAATCCAGAAATAAAGGGATTTTTTAAAAGAATATTTTCCTAGCCCTTCCTAGCTTGTGCTGTAGCTGTGTTTATTCGAGACATCCATTTTCAAGTGCTTTTAAACTACAGCTAAGGTTTATTTCCATCTTTCTTTTCATTAATTCCGGAGGCAATGGTCTATTGTTTGTGACTCAACATTCTGGATTTGCATAATAGAAAACATGCAATTCTTTTTAGAATCTTAAGAGAAATAATTCAACACATTTGTCTTTTTCAGCATCATTACCAGTTATGACACTAACATCATGAAAAATACTAATGCTCATTCTAAAATAGTCACAAATATTTAATTTAACTTGCAGTACATTACCTTCTACTCAACAACAGCTATACAGTTAGCTCTTGGTTTTCATTTGTAATTTATTAATTCCATCAGCATATACTGAGTTTCCAGTAAATGCTGGCCATGAGTCTACACCCTACAATGCAGCCGTGCATAAAACATGACCTCTTCTCCAAAAAAAGCACTATTTCCATAGGGCAAAGACATGGACACACATAAACAATTACATTTCAGGCTATTACGTGCCAGCAAAGAAATGAATGTAGGTCACATGGAGGCTTGGAGTAGCAACTCATTAAGTTTGTTTAGAGGATGAGCTGAGGACTGCAGGAAGGAGCATTAGCATGCTGTCCTCAGCAGGTACACGGTGTGCAGGAAGGCTCAGAGACAATTATTGCAGTGCTCAAAGGACTCTATTTGTGAAAGACATAGCAAGCCATGCTAAGATGTTCAGCTGTTGCCTACAGGCAGAAGAGAGCCCTAGAGGCTTCTACATAGTCGAGTGAGGAGGTCCAATTTGATTTTGAAAGACAACATTCTGTTCATTTTGCTCTCCAGGTCCTTTGAGTCTCACCACCACTAGACTGCACTATGAAAATTCTTCACATCTCCCTGCTTTTGGCTTTGCAATGTGCCATGATCAGTCTGCTTTTCAAACACTGTCTGACAACATAAAATTCACCTGTTCATAGAATACTCCTGAGCCTCTTGCATAGCTAGTCCCTCCCTCCACTGTATTTGCATGTTGTATTGCACTTATACTATTACAAGAGCCACTCCATTGGATTATAATTACATTTCCATATAGGTCACTGCCACTGGACCTTGGGATCTGATGAGGGTGTGCCCTGTCTTCTTATATGTAACCTTAATGCCCTGAGGAGTTCTAAGTACATATGGGTATTTAATTAAGGTTTGTTAAATGTACATCTCAAACATACAATTTAAGCAAATGGTCTATCAAATCATAAAAACCAGCCAGACAAATTTTTATATTGTGAAATATCATTCAATGATATATCTGTTTGATGATTTTGAAATTATTGTTTTAAATCAGCATCTGCCTATACTGAAAAAAAATAGATAAATGCTTCAAAAAGAAGTCAAGAAAAGATTCTAACATTTACTGGACACTAACTAGAAGCTAGCCTATGCTAGGAATCTGTATGCTGTGTGATGGTTAATTTTGTGTCATCTTGGCTAGGCTATGTGACCACTCTATTAATCAGGTACCAGGCTAGAGGTTGTTGTGAAGGATTTTTTTTTAGGTGTAATTAACATCTAATCAAGATTTTGAGTAGAGCAGATTAGCCACCAAAATGTAGGTGGGCCTCATTTAATCAGTTGAGGGTCTTACAAAAATAGATAGGTCCATCAAAGAAAAGAATTATGCCTTGTGACTTAAGACTACAACAGCAAAAGTATGAACTCTGGCTGGAATTTCCAGCCTGCCAATCTTCTTGAAACTTTGGACGTGTCAGTACTTACAGTTATGTGACCCAATTACTTAAAATCTATTCCCTACCCCGACCCCTCTCATCTCTCTGTCCTTCTCCAGAAAACCTTGACTAATACAATGTGATATAATTTAACCATCACAGCCAACTTCAAAGCAGTATTATTCTCATTTTTCACAAAGTCATGGAGGGTCAGAAAGTTTAAGTATCTTGCATAGTCCATGTGGTCAACATTATTCTTGCTCACCAATATCCATTGCCTCCAGGGTGACTAGATACTCTGGCTTCCCTGAGACTGTCCTAGTTTTAGGACATAGGATGCATGTCTTCAGTCCTAGGAATCCCCCCTCATCTGGTTGTCCAGAAGCAATTGTGTATCCTGACCTTCAGCAAGGCCATGTGACTTGCTTTGACCAACGCAATGTGAGAAGAAATGGGCTGTGAGTCATTTCCGAGTGGAAGTAATGACCAACCAACATTTAATTCTCCAGACTTCTCTTCCACTGCAGTGATGATGGGTGATGAATGTTCACTTGGACGTGAATGCCGAGCCTTTATGCAGGATGCTTGCACTGGAATATCTCCCAAACCACCACTATCTGACTCTGTGTTAAGCCACTGAGATTTTGGTGGGTTTTTTTGTGTGTTTTTTTTGTTTTTTACTTTAAACTATACTGTTCTGTCTTGAAAAGTCGAGTAAGAGTCTATAATTTTTCCATAGCTACCCTATAATCAAGGAAAGGAGCTTTTGTTTATTTTAAGTAGATTGGCTGAGGAAGGAAATGTATATTTTTACTACAGAGAGAAAGGGGCTAGTGGAAAAACACAGACCTCTGATGTCAGAAAAAGGAAGTTCTGGAGGGCAGGTGTGGTTAAAGAATATGATTAGAGAAGAAGGCATGGAGAAAGTGAAGATGAACAGCTTTTTCTCCAAGGGTCTGGGGATCAGTTGAGAGACAGTGACCCTCTTAGGGTAGAGGAGAACTTGCCATAGATGCCATTGCTCTCAGAGGAGTGCTGGACATGGAATCCTTGGTTAAATCTTTAAATATGTCTTGTCTTTCTCAAAGCCTATGAGGTAAAGTTGTGGACAACATACTCACCAAATTTCACGTTTTATGATTGTGGAAATTCTATTCAGTATCATCACAGATGCACCTAGATTTCCTCTATCACCAGAGGGTAAAAAAGAAAGTCTACAACCAACTCAGAGAACAGGCACAATAAGGAGACACTAGCATGTGTATTAGGGCTTTTAATCAGCAGAATTCAATATGGCAGCTGTGAATGGCTTTGTAGAGTTTTCAATTTCCAGTTTATCTCCTTAACTAAATGTGTATCATAAATGATTTGACTTTCAGTTTGTCAACAAGAATAGAGAAGGTTAATTAAATAATTATAGATAGTAAATGCTTTCTGGAAGTGAGACAGACATGAAGCAAAGCAATATTAGAACAATCCAAGCACATCCAAAGCTCTGAGGCTCCTTCACCCAATAGATGGGAGAAAGTCCATGCCTTCTATAGCTTGCTGTACCTAAATCTGAGAGCCACTACCTATATGCAAGTGTCCCTCGGCATCCCCTTGCTGCCTGCACCCAGAGAGATTTGAATGTTTTCTGTTATCTCTGCATTTTAACAAAATTTTAATTGAACAATTTTCTAAAAATGTAGTTGAAGGTTTTACATTATATACTTTAATGTTCAAATATGCAGATTTATTTGTGGTGAATTCCCAGATGTCAAATTTGAAAGAATTCCTTCTAGAAGAGTCAAAACACTCATAGAGTTGAAGTATTTTATCTAAAGTCAAACAACTGTTTACTTCCTAACATTTGATGCATGCACAGTGCTAGGGGCTGGGAAGCTAAGAGACATGTAACAGGTTTTGGACCCTATGGTGAGGCTAGCTCTGTATCTTGGCCATGAACTGGTTCTCTGGGCCACCAGGCAAGAGAGACCAACTTATTCTGCCTGAAATGCATGCTGTTAAAATGGAAATTTGCAGAAGGAAAAAGGATTTAAAGAACATTAAATGGAGGAGGGAGAAGGGCATTAGGAGCAGAGAGGGAGTGTATGTGAAGGCCTTCAGTATAGTATTCTTTGGAAGTAGATTTTTAGTGTGTTTGAGAATCTTGACTACACATCACAATAACCTAGGAAACTTTAAACAAAATACGGATGCTGAGCCTGTCCCAGACATTCTGCTTTATTGAGATTCAAATGCCTTCATACTTCTCAATGATAAATATTGAGCATATCAATTTCTTATAAAATGAAGAACTGCCCCCCAAAGCTCTGAAATATGAATAGAATGTTAAAAGCCTTCTTTTCTACCCCTTTGATTTTAGAAAGAAAATTGAAGAGAATTTACTTGCTTATAAAATCCCAAAAAAATTCCATCAAAGCTGGCATGTTCTCAAAAATACTTTTTGTTCTCTTTTCTTGTGGAATTGATTCTACAAACTTGGGCCCCCTGACTGTTTACTGACTCACAACATTTATTTTAGAACGTGAGAATGTGAAGTCTGGTACCTACTCATCTTTAGCCAGTATCTGTGTTACCGGTCAACTAAGCTCGGTGTGATCTTGGTTCAACCAGGCTTCCCTCAGAAAAAGCTGTTTCCAGAGAATATTAGTCAGCTTGGGCTGATGTAACAATACCACAAATTGGGTGGCTTAAGGAACAGAAATGTTCACTTAGTTCACGCTTGTGTTTTTCATTTTGATGCATGCAAATCTTTAAGCAAGGATTTTAAAAGGACATGAGGGTTAATTCTGTTTTGATTATTTATTATGGGATTTTCCACTTGTATGTGAACACCTTAAACTTGATGGATTAGGGTGTGTTTTGTCTAAAGATGCCTAGGAAATCTTGCTCGTGCCTGGTTGACAGACAGTAAGATATGAAACGAGTTCGATGCACAAATCCATTTGTTGTTTTCTTTCCTGTATGATGTAGAGTTAAAAAAATAGAAATTGCGTTATGAAATGCCCTAAGTATTTAATACTGGACCGTTTAAAAACTTAAAGATTCATAACAGGCAATGCAAAATAGAGAAAGCATTTGGACTTTGGAATAAACAGAACAAATTTCCAAATCCTGGCTCCCTTCCATGCTATGGGGGAATGTGGAAGTTGCATAAGCCTTCCCTGAGCCTCAGTTTCCCTATCTGCAGTTTGCAGTAATAATATTAACCCCATGTGTACTGTGAGAACCAAATGCATCCATTCAACACCTTCTCAACACCTAACCAGTACCAGTATTTATGATATTTACCATCTAGTAAAATATGAGCATTGCCCCATCAGAAGGGATGCTGCCCATTAACAACAACAAAAACCAACCAAAAAACTATGGGTAAATCTCAGCTGAATATAGCCCTGGCTTGAATGAGTATAGGTAATGGTACTAAAAATACAGAAGTTAATGAGAGAAAGGTATCTCAAAAGACTCAGAGTCCTCCAAGAGAGCTTCAAACACAAGAAAATGAATGCACTATGGTGTTCTAGATACTAGGAGAGCAGATGTGTCATGCTTGAAAGTCCCTGGCACTGAGCTTATTACATAGTGGGCACTCTTTTCTTTCCACTGGCCCCGATAGGGAAACCAGTCTTGTGCATGGTGAGATCAGGCCTCATTTTATTTAGCAAAACTGTGAAGAAGAAAGAAAAATCGGGAGACAGAAAATACTCCTTAGATTACGAATAAAATGAAACCAACAAAGAGAAATCTCACTCCCTCAAGGCTTCACCTTGGGCCTCAGTGCATTAGTGGAGTGTTCTACCCTACACTGAAATGTAATTTCTCACTGTTTTCCCAACACAAATAATCTTGACAGTCTAAACCTAATAACTCCCCTTTATTTCCAGTGATTCAGACATCACGTTCTTTGTGCTACCTCATTTAATCCTCACTGAACTTGCTATAAAGATAATATTACCTAGTTTATCAGGTAAAAACTGGAGGTCAGGGAGTTGAAGTGAGTTGGCTGAGGTCACTTGACGAAGTCACCATCCTGGATAGACCAATGACCTAGAGACCACAGGGCAGATAATCCCCTGCCTTTTTCTCATATGAAGACCCACTGAAATAAACAACAAAGATGCTCATAAATTGGGGCAGCATCGTAGGACAATGGGGTCTCAATCTTAAAAAGGAACAATGTCACACTATGAAAAGTTTTACAGAAATAAATATGTTGCAGTATCAGAAATATGATGATTTTAGTAATTCCTCCCATTATGCACATATGGGAGGGAGTGGAGAGAAAGAAGAGAGACACGTCAGGAAATGGGGATTTTAGCATTATCTTTGTGTTTATAGTGATATGTAATCTACACTGTTAAAGAAAAAGAGCTGAGGGGTGCCTGGGTGGCTCAGTGGGTTAAAGCCTCTGCCTTCGGCTCGGGTCATGATCCCAGGGTCCTGGGATCGAGCCCCACATCGGGCTCTCTGCTCGGCAGGGAGCCTGCTTCCATTCCTCTCTCTCTGCCTGCCTCTCTGTCTACTTGTAATCTCTGTCTGTCAAATAAATAAATAAATAATCTTTTTAAAAATGAATGAAAGAAAAAGAGCTGAAATGCTACCAACTTGGATTTCTTGGATTGAAAGCCTTATTTAAAAGGCTTTTATATGCCTTTTAAATAAAAGTGTTACTAAACAGAAAAAAGAAAACAGTCATTATGATTGCACGCTCAGGCACCAAAATGGATTAAGAGGCTCTTCCTCTCGGTCTGATGGGCAAGTCATACACGTTGTCTACGCACAGCAACCCAAGTGTTGCCTCTTCAAGACTGGCAAGGACGAGGTGCTCAGCCATGGAAGCCCAAACTGTAGTGGTTACCAAAGTGCTAAGTGGGGCTCAGTCTTTGACCCTGTGTTTCTGTGCTTGACATCAACTTCTGAATTTCAAGCTGTCCTTCTTCCTTATGACCCAAACCTGCCTTCTTCTGGCTCATGGACACCTTCCAAGTTTCAGAATGCATCTCTCCTTCCAGGAAACCCCTTTCTTTCATTACTAACAGCATTCTGTAAGCTACCAGGCTCTTGCTGCTGGGACTCCTGGCCCCCTGGGACATTCGGGGGCTGGGACAGTCTGCCATCTGCCTGCTCTTGCTCCCACCTGGGCCCTACAGATCGGCAGTTACTGTTCTGCAGCGAGGTCATGAGGCAGACATAATCATTGCACTCAAGCATCTGCACCAGGGGCCAACTATTAATTCTAATCCCAGAAGTGAAGCAAAAGTTCAGGGCCCAAGCCAAAGTTCATTGTCACGTATCAGGATAGAAGACACAAAGAGCCAGGCAAAGCTAGAACTGCTATGGTAAATGACAGCAAGAAGAAATAGGGGAAAAAATGTGGGGAGATCCAACCGAAGTTCAGTTTGGCTGAAGAGGTAGCCTTGCCATTCAAGCCTGCTTGTTGCCGAAGACCAGAGTCAGGTTTTCCAGCTCCTGTGATGGGCTTGGTCAAACCTGGTGTCCAACAGCTGATGGCAACAAGGGGACCAGCACAGCCACAAGCTCCCATTCCAGCTGACTCCTCCCCTGGCCAAAGCAATGAGATGACGGCGATGCTCAGACTTTTGGCCCTGTTATCAAGTATTTTTAAAAAGAACATTAACAAATAGCATGGAGGACATGGGGAGTTAGGAGAAGGGAGTTGGGGGAAATTGGAAGGGGAGGTGAACAATGAGAGACTATGGACTCTGAAAAACAATCTGAAGGGTTTGAAGAGGTTGGGGGAACCAGGTGGTGGGTATTAGAGAGGGCACGGATTGCATGGAGCACTGGGTGTGGTACAAAAACAATGAATACTGTTATGCTGAAAATAAATTTAAAAAAATGTTTAAAAAAAAAAAAAGAACATTAAGGGGCACCTGAGTGGTGCAGTCAGTCAGTTAAGTGTTTGACCCTTGGTTTCGGCTCAGGTGGTGATCTCAAGGTTGTGAGATCGAGCCCCACATCAGGCTCCATGCTCAGTGCGGAGCCTGCTTGAGATTCCTCCTCCCTCTCCCTCTGCCCCTCCCACTCATGCTCACTCTCTCTCTTTCTCTCTAAAAAATAAATCTTTAAAAAAATAATGACATTAAAATTACACAAATAGGGACTAGGAACCGTGAGCACTTACATTCCTGAACGTTATTTTATATGATGTTCACTCTCAAGAGCAGTGAGAAGCTGCTTATACTAGACATTCTAGGTACAAACAGTTTATAAAAACAAGATGAAATGAATACTAGCTTGGGGCACATGGGTGGTTCAATCAGTGAAGCATCTGCCTTTGGCTCAGGTCATGACCCTGATCAGGGTCCTGGGATCGAGCCCCGCATCAGGCTCCCTGCTCAGCAGGGAGCTTGCTTCTCTCTCTCCCTCTGCCCTTTCCCACCTTCACTCCACCACCAACCCCCACCCCCTGCTTGTGCTCTCTCTCTCTCAAATAAATAAATAAACTCTTAAAAAAAATGAACACTAGCAAATATTGGAGCAGCATTAGAAACACAGGCCAGTAGAACATGAATTTCAGACCTGAGCCCTCTGGCAACACCTGAATGAGGAGGATGGGGGAAACCATCAGTTATGGGGAACTTAACCATTATGTCCGGCAAGAGGAAATGGCCTTGATGGGAAACTACCACATGCCAGAAACTGATTAAATAATTGTCTCATCAGTCCCATATTTTAAAAAAGAAGAAAATGGACAATTTATCCATAATCAGAATAGCAGTGAGGGAAGAGTTTGACGTGAGAGAAGACAATTCTGATGGTCATGTCTACCTGCTCTAGAGGAAACAGAGGCTTTGTCTTCATAGTCATACAATCGAGTCACGACACAAAGACCAACCAGCTTACAAAGGTTAATTCAGTTATCCTAATTGTTTCCATCTCATTGACTTTCAAAATCCCATTTGTTAATTCACTTAACAAATAGTCATTCAGTTTCTATCTCTTGTGCAAGAAATCCATGCAGATGTGGATGAATGAGTCAGCTTTGCCCTTTGCCCTCAAGGAGCCTGAGGTTTAGTGGAGGGAGAGAAAGAGTGAGTCAACTATTAGAGTAGACACCCAGGTAACCTTTCCTGATGATGGCAAAGATTGTGAAGAAGAAGAGAGGAGGAGGAGGAGGCTACAGAGGGGCATAAAGAAAACAGGGAGAGGGGAGATAAGAGGGGAGATAGGAGACAAAGTGAGAGGAGGTACAGAAGAGAAGGACAAAGTCTGACTGTTTTTAGACATCCACCTAGCCCAGTGTTCCGTCTCGGACCTGTCTCTTATGTCCCGGTTGTCCCCATTCTCTTAACTTCTCATTTTGGTTCCAGCAACCAAGATACAGGCTCAAGCTCAAAAGTCAATCTCGGTGTGGCTGAGTCCCTAAGTAACTTCAGGTAGGGCAGAATTCTTAAATGTATCGTTCCTCCTTTGCTGGGTTTTTACAAAAAGCTTTCAGAAACCCTTTCTGTGCACTGGGCTTGAAGACAGGAGGCAGTTTCCCGGACGGAAGCAGAGCCTGGAGTAGAAGGGGATTGTGACTTCAGATGGGAACACACTGGAGACAGAGAGAGAAGACTCCTTCCCACCCCGGAGCTGCTGCTGAGAGTCTGTCCCCCAGGGGGGAGGGAGTAGAGGTCAGGAGCAAGTGAACAAACACAACTTTTACAGAAAAAGACCCAATTTCTTTTCTGGCGTCCACGCAGCTGCATCAGTAACCGTCAAGACGATGGATAACTGAGATTCATTTGCCGCTCGAGAAAGTGCACACAGGATGGTCAACACACTTGTTTGCTTTTAATAATGGATTAGACGCTAAGTGGCAAATGTAAAGCTCTCCAAGCTCCAAAGAAAACAGTTGACATTCTACCTGCTGTGAATTCAAACAGTACATTATCTCAGCAGTATCTTTTGGAAAGAGCCCATAAATAAGTTAGGAAGCACTGAGTTCTGAGATGCTTATAGGGAGGTGGGCTAGGTCCCCTTCCCCAGAGCAGTTAGAAGTCTCATGCGCACTCACCCCTCTGCCCTACCATGGGCTACCACCTGCACTGGGAAGAGTGGTACCCAGCTGGAGCCTGAGGTGACAGAATTGCCTTTTGATCCCTATCTACACCCTACTGGCTGTGTGACCTTATACAAATTACTTGACCTCTCTGAGACTAAGATGATTCCAAAATCCAAAGTAGCAGTGGCCCTGGAAGTAAAACATTAAAGAAATGGAAAGCAAAGTAATCAGAGCATCCAATTCAGTGCCCAGCAGTTGGCTTACTGCCTTCCATTTATTAGTTACAATAATCCCTGGGCCTAAGCTAAATTAATATTTAGCTTTGTTTTATAGATGAACAGAGATCAAGACTCAGAAAGGAGCTGAAGCAGTTGCCCAAGACCTCAAAGAAAGTGGTCTGGCCAAGGTTTGAACCCTAGTCAAAAATCATTTTCCCTCTCTGGGCCCCATTTTCCTCTTTGGAACGTCTCTGATTGGATGTGGATGAGTGAGTGGGAGTGAAGAGCCCAGGATACCCCTCAGGGTCCCGGTTGGTGGAAGGCAATTCTCTGGGAAGCCCGAAGTGAAATGCGAAGTCCAAGTGGGCATCCATGGTGTATTTGGGGGTCTGATAGACAGCCATGCCCTTATCCTTTCACTTACTGCCCAAGCTCCTGAAGCTCCAAAGAGAACTGCTGACATCCAGAGCTGGGAGACAATGACATTCTGCCGCTGTAGCCGCACAGTGTATGGTACTTTGTCATGACAACTGGAGAAGTCTAGAACAGTATTTATAACACTTTGCTGCCTTTAAATCCATTTACCCACTGACTCTTTGCCTTTTTATTTTTTTTTAATAAAATGTGTGTTATTGACTTTTCACTCTGTGACAGGCACTGAGGAGACAATCACGGTCCCTGTTAAAAAAAAGTGCTTACGCTTACTTTGGTTGGGGGAAAAAGCAACATGTTAGAAGTAGCACTGAATGGAGAGGAAAATGTGAACATACGTGTGTCAGGAAAGGGCTTCTCTCCATCACTCTCCAGGTGTCGTAGGAGAAAGAAAGGTCAGCCACCCTCTCTCATAATAAGAAAGGCAGTCTCATTTGATACTCACTGATTAATTAACTTTATGAACAGGGCATAGCTTGTGTCACAAAGTTTTTCAGTGATTCTGCTCAATTCCCACAGGTCTAACTTTTCCTGTTCCAACATCTACCCTATTAGCCCTTCCTAAATATTTGGAGAGATTGTGGGCTAGAACCAGTCACGGGGGATGTGAAGAGGCTGCCAGCAGCTCTTCGATTTTCCCACTGCTTTGACATAAGCAGCAACTTTGGAAAAGAAGCTTGGTGTGTGTGAGACCGCGAATCCCCTGCAAGATTTCAGGGAGGGTCGCCCGGGTGGCTCAGCCAGGGAAGTGGCAGGCTCTTGGTTTCGGCTCAGGTCTTGAGCTCGTGGATGTGGGATTGAGCCCCACATGGGCTCTGTGTTCAGGGCGGGGTCTGCTTTGGACTCTCTCTCTCACTCGCTCTCTTTCTCTCTCTCTTTCTAATAAAATACAATATTCAAAAAAAAGAAGATTTCAGGGAGCCTTTTGTGTGAGACATGCCATGGGCAACAAGCAGTCACAAAGCAGCTGCAAGCATCCTAGTATTAAGGGAAATTATGAAAATTATGAAAACGCTGAGATTTGCTCTGCCTCATTTGCTGTCTCTTCCTGCTCTCCTTGTGGATGCTGCTGACCAATAATTTAAGTTCATCCACTTAGCTCCTGTATCACGAGTGCCCTAAGGGAGATCTACAACATTCCCCGAGTAGAATCTCATTCCCTGCTCCCTTCCTGCCTGTTTGCTTTTCACATTTAATAATGTGTTAAAACCCTACCATAAGGTACTCTGTGCTAAGTTATGTGAACACAAAGGCCCGCGTGAGCCAGGCTCTGACCTCAGGCATCGCCTAGTCTGGTTGAGAAGCAGAAAGTTAAGTTCTCATCTACTCTCTCCTCTGTGTCACTGTGGCACCGTCCACGTGATGTCATTACCACCAGCATTCAGAGCACCTCCCCCTTGCATGCAGTAGAGTGACAAGGATATGACTCCACCAGACACCACATTTGCTGCCCTCGCCCCCCGGACAAACCCACAGGAACAAAGATGATCTCTGGACAAAACAGCAATGAGCACCAGACAGCAAGAGATCAAAGGTATCAAGTCACTTGTCCCCATTCCTGATTGATACACCTGGGGTTCTCTACTCAATATTCTTACAAGAAGTTCTTGTTTTGATTTTTTTGGCGGGGGGGTGGGAAGATGATTGGTGGTTGTTGTTCTGTTCACGTTAGATCACGTTGGGTTTTTTAGAGCTCACACTGCAAGAACCCTGACTAATAGGGGAATTGTACCAGAAGTAGGGGGTGAATGCTTTGGAAACCAAAGTGCAGAACTGGCTTTATCAAGAGAGGATAGGGGACAGGTGCTTGGGTGACTTGGTTGGTTAAAAATCTGGCTCTTAAGCTCAGCTCGGGTGTTGATCTCAGTGTCATGAGTTCTGGCCCCAAGTTGGGCTCCACACTGGGAGTGAAGCCTACGTATGAAAAAGAAAGAAAGAATGCAAAATAAATAAATAAATAAATAAATAAAAGGATGGGGAATCCTCATGGTCCCTGCCACCTTCAGCCAGGATGCCGGCAATACTGGCTATGATATGACGTGGTATCTGGCTACAGACTTCCTGAGTATCTTGAGGCTTCAACCTTGTGCCCAACATCACTGAACTTCTAGTGACTTGGTAGAAAAACATCAGGATATTAGACAGGAAACCTATCCTTTCATTTTCATTAAACTTGTAGAGCAGGAGCCACACTGGGATCATCTGGAAATGAAAAGAAAACCATATGCACTTGGTAGAAGAAATGCTTTCGTGACAGTCTCGGCCATGCTAAGGTTAAAGGTCAGGCAGTAAAGTATCCTGGAGAATTGCAAAACTAAATTTCCTACGCCGTGATAAAGTCAGTGTGAGTCAAAACAGGGCAGTGAGAAATGTGGCCAAAGATCCATTTGTCCTCCGTCTGACAAAGGTAGTAATTCCCCACAGCGTGAGCAACTTGAATGCCATTGTGGGGAGGGAAGAGGATTAGATTTCCCTTATCATCCTATCCTGTCTTTCACTCTTCTCCAAGGCCAGATTCAAGACAGAAGCCATTAATCTGAGGCCAAGGAGGACCGCCAGAACTCCAGGTCTATTGATAAGCAATCAAAAGGGGTCCTGTTTTCGAAGACAGTGACCAGACATAGTCTCTGACATCAGGGCTGTCGTCTTCAGAAAATGAAGCTGTCAGATAGCTGATGGGGTCTGAAGGGATATTTATGGCAAGAGAAAAAACAAACGGTTGCTTATTCTCTAAGATAAACCTCAGGCTCACTGAAGCATAGGAAGAAAAGTTTCAACCCCAGAAGGGGACTTCTCCTTGCTGCTCTGTCCCTGTTAGAAATGGCCAAGGAGGATACCGGATGAGGGAATTTATCAGCAGGCAGAGTCTGTGGCAACTACATTGGGCGAACAGGGAACTCAAGCCATTGCCCACAAGCAAGACAACAGATGGATGTGCATTTCTATCCCTATCCATGGAAGTATTGTGGTCACCTAGTAGCACTTCCTCCTCTCTCTTTTGTCCGTGAGATTTTGTTTTGACTATTCTGTTTTACCTCAGGGGTGTTTATTAAAAGAAGCAAAGAGTTATATTTATCATTACAAAAGCCTAAGGTTTGCAGAATCTTTCTAAGCTCTAACAACTTACGAGATACAAAGAAAGGCTTCAGATTTAAAGATCCTGGATTTGATGAGGAAGGCAACATCTGGACATGATTTTGGAAGTGGTAGTTTTTTTAGACACAAGGTAACTGCATTTTATTAGATGGAAACATTTTGGGAATTTAATGTATACTAAAAAGCACTTGTAAATGGGCTGAGGAATCAAAGACCAGATTGTACCCAGTACACAAGACTTCTTTCTTCTGGTAATTAGAAATCACTTCCTTTGACTCCCACAGATACGGGCACAAATCCCGGGGTAGGCCTCCCACAGTGTTCCAGCTCTCTGGGATTGTTTCAGGACCAATCTGAGTCCTTATTTAGGATTTTTCTGCTACAACCATCGAGGAACATTCTCTGCTGTTCTTAGGAGGGTTGGAGCTTCAAGGATGTGTCCTGGGACCATTAGGTGGCCGGTGTACGTTCCTAGGGAAAGACAGAATCAAAGGGGGAAGAAGAGATAAGATGAGTCCAGCACTGAGTCCCTGATTCTGGCCCTGGATACCCTCAGTGCTTATTCAACTCTTATGGCTCGTCCTACAATTATGTGAACAGAGCCAATAGCTTACCAATCAATTTCTATCTTCTTGAAGCTGGCTAAATGTGGGTTTGTTTCCAGTTACAAGATAAAGAAGGACTAGGGGTGCCATGCCCAGCCTGGTGACATCATTGGATGGTATATAGGAAGGCTATAGAGTAAAATCGAAGAGCTCTCACCATAAGGAAAATATTTTTTTGTTCTTTTTTTTGCTTTCTTTATGGTATCTTATGGGGGATGATGGATGCTAACTAAACTTATCTCAATGACCATTTCACAATCCACATGAGTCAAAACTTTCTGTAGCACACCTTAAACTCACAATAGTGAGGCAGGTCAGCGATAGCTCAAGAAAATGAGTAAGTCATGAGGATAGAGTACACTTGTGTTGATTCTGCTTTCTGAGACCATATCGCATATTTGAAAGGAGCTAGCCGAGTGGATCTAGAAAGTTCTCCACACAAGAGAAAAATTTTTGTAACTGTACATGGTGACTTATGTATGTGGTGATCATGGTGGTGATTATTTTGCAATATATACAAATATCAAATCATTACACTATACCCCTTAAACTAATATATACTTAATGTCAATCATAGCTCAATTTAAAAAAAGATTTTTTAAAAATGTTTTTGTCTCTTCTAAACAAAGGATCCCTAAAAGGTACCCTCCTTTTTTAATTTGTCATTGAACTTCCATGCAACATATAAATAATGTAACATAGGGATTTTTTTTAACCAATAGAAAAATTTGATCCAAATTCATAACCCTCTGTTAACTAAGAGGGAAGCACCATAAAAGGAAGACTTTAGGGTACCTGGATCACTCATTTGATTAGGAAGCTGCCTTCAGCTCAGGTCATGATCCCAGGTCCTGGGTTCAAGTCCCACATTGGGCTTCCCCTACTTTGCGGGGAGTCTGCTTCTCCTTCTCCCTCTGTCTGCCACTCCCCCTGCTTGTACTTTCTCTCTCTCTCTCTCTCTGTCAAATAAATAAATAAAATCTTAAAAAGAAGGCTTTATATACATCATTATTAATAGTCTTCCAATTAAAACATTTATTTTCCTCACAGACGTTAGGACCCCTACTCCATCATCTGTTCATGTCTTGGCTTTGGACAACTTAATTATCCTATCTCAGGTTAATTTTCCTCCTTTTAAAATTAGCGTGATACTATCAACATTATAAGGATTAACTGAGTAATATAAGCAATACTCTGAGCATTACAATTGTACATTATTTCATGGTCAATACGTGGTATTCTCACTGATAATCCCAATCATTTATCCAGATGTTACACACACACACACACACACACACACACACACACACACAGGGATTCCCATGTGGATTAGCAGCCATCCAGAATTGGAAACATTCCTTCCCATAATACTCTCTTCTCATTATTCTGAATTTTATAACTATCTTGGTAGTAATCAACAACAGAGCCAATGCAACCTCTGTTTGCAGCGTCGAGTGCCTTGGGGCATCTTGAGATGATGTGAGAGAAGGCCCCGGGCAAAGTATGGAGACAAATAATTTAGGTACTCTAGTGCTTGCTTCCCAACGCATTCCCTCAATTTCCATTTCAGATGTAACCAGCGGAACACAATTATGAAAAACTCAATTAAGATAAGCTTCTCTTAAAAAAAATAAACACACATTCAATTTATACCATTTCTTAGAATTAGTTTAATAGGGAAAAATTCTCATAATACTATTAAATTTCCCATTCAACTTGCAGCCAGAGAACAAGGGCTGCGGCAATAATTGCTTTTTTAATGACTGACTGCAACTCAGGATAAACTCTGCTATAATTATAGTCTTGCAAGGGAAGCACCTTATGATTAGATTTTGGACATAGCCAAAATATCATTTTGTGCTCTCTGCCTCCTTCCATGAAAGCTTTTTAGTCTTTCATTTCTGACACTTATCTAGTGAGTCCATTTAGAGAAATTACCATTTTCCCTTGAGGAGCTAAGTAGGCAAGTATTAAGGCAAGAGAGCCTTAGAGTTGTCCTTCAAGTTGGTTTTGAAGGGCTTGTTTAACTGCCCCCTCCCCCCTGTCTCCCACAAAATTTCAGCAAGTTGTTCAAGTCACCAGCTGGTGAAGGTACACACCGGACCTCAGGTATGTCTGACAGTAAAACTTGCAATTCCTATTAAGTCAGAACTTGTTATTGTAGCATTTGGTGTGTGAGTAGACAACACCAGGGAGGTGGTCATTTCAAAAACGGCGTTATCAGTAACCTCTGAATCGAAAGGAAATTATCAAAAATTAAGTCTGGTCATTTCTCCATTGTCATAAAAGAGATTTCACTTTGGGCCCTTGTGAGCTATATAAGTGTCTCTCAAAATTTCCTGAAAAAAAAAAAAAAAAAAAAAACGGGGGAAAAAAAGTCAGTGGTTTTCAAAATGGGATGCGCTATAGAGTCCCTTGGATTTGCAAAGAAAATGCTAGAAATTTCTCTCCTCTTTGTTTTTAAAGTATAAGTAAAAAGTAAATAGAAGTTAACACATATTTAACGTGCAGATTGGCACTGAGCCTCTGACTTGGTTCACATATCAACTGATAACATATTACAGGGACAGGTGACGGTTCTTTCAACAGAGAACTTAAAAATTGCACCTATGCATTAATTTACTTACAGCTTCCTCTGCTGTCTTGCAATTTCTGTGTGCCTACTGAGGAGGATTCCCTGATTACATGTAGTTTTGACAACTTAACTACCACAACATGAATAAGTGATCTTAAAAAAAAAATTCTGCAAAGAAATCTCGGCTTAAACATAATAATAACAATGCCCAAAAGGTGGGGGCGATGAGATAATGACACAGTTATTCAAAATATGGATTTAAGAGCCACTACTCTTAATGATAAATCTTGCTTTGAGTGACGAGTGAGCCTTGAGATATTAGCTAACAAGACTATTATAAAGCCATCACAATGAGAAAGACGTTTAACACCTAAATGTGCAGAACGTTATTAATAATGATGAGCTTCAGCAAAGAAAAAGGCTCTCATGCCAGGAAGAATATAGACTGAAATGGCATTGTTTTAAAAACATCATTTATTCCATCTTTGAATCATTCTTTATCCATTTATATTTTGGGGCACTGTTATATTAGGCTAAACTGTATGAAATGACCACCTCTCATATTTAGAACATTGGTCACTGGCAACTTCATGTTGTTCATTGTATAATGTAATAGTTGCTGCACATGATCTGAAAGAAATAAGTATGCATCCGTTGGGGGATTTCTAGAAAATTTTTCATAGATGGGACATATGGTCCACAAAATCTGTGGACCTCTTGCTTATCTTGCATCATTTTAGAATAGGGAGGGATTTACTGAGATGACAGTATTGGATAAGACTTTAAGGAATAAGGGTTCAAGAAATGAAAAATTTCTAGAAGACAGAGAGAGGTCATGGGTCTTGGAGCAGGGGTGAAAAACCAGACTGAGAGAGAAGATTGAATTCACCAAGATAAGAAGGCATGAGAAGACATATAGGTGGGAGCAAAGGGACGAATGATCTTTGGCAGAAATGTAGAGGGTAAGGAGATAACTGACTATTAAATAAAACCTCTTCCCTTAGTGGAGGGCAGTTATCCAGCAAGCCAGGGGACAAGTGGTAAAAGCACAATTTTATGTTCCCATTTGGGATGTAGCACTATCCTCTCTCCATGTGTCATTGTCATGAAGACCCTCTGAGACCTGTGGACAGATGGTAAGGGGACTGCAGTGGTGAGCCCCCATTCCCACAAACATTAGGTGTTTTGCATATTTATCGGATAAGACACAAAATGTGTTTCCCGTGCTCCTCTAAGATCTCTTTCCTCTGGTGACCACAGATTTTCTGCCCACTACCAATATATCATGCAGATTGAGAAAATCAGGTATAAGCCCATGACTGTTTCTATGAAAAACTAGAAATGGAATAAACAAACAAGCAAACCAAAAAAACCCTAAATGTTCAATACTTTTAAGAGTGAAAATAGAGAGATATGAAGTTTCCCGGAGTGAAGTGAACCATCACACACACATAGACACACACATACACACACATGCATGTACAAATGCTGGCAATAATGTGATCTTCCACGTTTCCTCTTAAACACTGATAAAGTGTACGCCTATCATACTGGTTCATTTTAACCACTGATCTATGATAATAATATTTCTTACTTAGAAACCTGACCACAGTGCAACTTACGATTAGTGAAAAGGCACACTTTTTTTCCATAGCTGACGATTTTTCCTTAATACTTTGGTGTGTCTGAATTACTTTATGTTTTATCATTCACAAATGTAGTGAAATAATTTCTGTGCTTTTCTAAATTCTTCATGAAAAACACTGATGAATTATTGAGTGATCTCGCTCAGCTCCCTCCTGTTATCCGTGCTCCAAATAAGCCCAAATGCTCTGCCTACATTACCCTAATCAGGAGCCACTAAATCCCTGGGCATCAAGTGGCAGAATGATTCATAGGAAGGCGGAGGAATTAACCAGCTTCTCAAGCTCCCCAGATAATTTAGCCCTTGCCTGTGACGGAAACATCACCTTTAAGTATTACAAACATCATGATTTCACAGGAAGATTTACATAGGAGACATGGCCATTCATCCAGCATTGGCAGAGCTCCATTGAACAGTGTGACTCAGAAGAGAATCTCCAGTAACTGACACATCTATCTCGCGATTTTTGAATGGCTTTGATTGTACAGTGTCTCACTTCTACAGCCTCTTCATGAAAGACGTAGTGTTGTTGTTGTTGTTATCATGATTCTCCCCATTTCAGTTTTACAAGGAGAAAAACTGAGGGGTCAGAGAATCCAAGTATCTTTTCTATTTGCCCAGAATCTTGAATAATGCTACACAGCAAGAAATTGGCACAGCTGGAATTCCCACTTAGCGCCCCACTTTTTACTAAACTGCAACTACATGAAGAATGTTTCTAAAATGAGCCCCAAAATGAACCACATAGAAGACTATTTGAATTGTAAAAAGCCATAATTTTTTTGAAGTGTAGAAAATGGACATAATCTATAAGTGTATCATGGCAAAACAGCTGAATATCTTTTGATATATGTTGCATCAATTGTCTTTCAGTCGGGTACATGCAATTATAACAATGATCTAAAAAGTCCTGGTAGCTTTAAACAAAGCAAAGCAAAACCAAGATTTTCTTCATGTTCATGTCCATGTGAGCAGGTGAGGCTCTGCTCTCCATCCTTTCCGTTCCCAGGATCCAGGCTGAAGAAGCAGTTTCCATCAGAGATCATGGTGGGCTGTGGCAAAAATAAAACACTGGGCATAGAAACAAGTGATGCTTCGTCAAGGTTCTGCTTGGCATATGTGATTCCCAGTTCAATACACAGTACAATGGACAACAATTCCAATGGACAGACCTAATGGCAGCAGGACTGGAATCTTCTCCTCCCTCAGAGAGGGGAAGCAGAGAGGCACACTGTAGATACCACTTAGAGTAACGGCAAATATTTTAAACAACTAAAACGGTATTATGAATAAGGCTTTTGAAAATGAGACTTTTAATCTATAGTTAATGACCTGGCAAAATGCCCCTCTATCATAATTGTCCATTCACTAACATATAAACTCTATGAAGGCAGAATTTTTGTCTAACTGATTCACTGATGTATCTTAACTGCTTTTGAATGGACCCAGATAAGCATGGACACATAATACAAATGTATTGAATGGATGAATAAATGAATTTTCTTCCAAGCACAATTTTATATTGATATTAGTGTTTTGGCGGTATTTAAACCACCTCAGTGTTTTCTTGTTTTTCTTATATTTTATTCTTTGACCCATTAGTTATTTAAGAATTGTGTTAAATTCTCAAATGTACCATTATTTTTATTTATATCTGTTAATTTTGTAATTTGTAAAATGATGTGTTTACTAAAGAACTTCTGAAAATTGTTAAGATTTTCCTTTATATGGGCGCCTGGAAGGCTCAGTGGTTAAGGTTCTGCCTTTGGCTCAGGTCATGATCTCAGGTTCCTGGGATCGAGCCCCGCATTGGGCTCTCTGCTCGGCGGGAAGCCTGCTTCCCCCTCTGCCTGCCTCTCTGCCTACTTGTGATCTCTGTCTGTCAAATAAATAAAATGTTTTTTTAATCATTTTTTAAATTTATTTTCAGCATAACAGTATTCATTGTTTTTGTACCACACCCAGTGCTCCATGCAGTCCATGCCCTCTCTAATACCCACCACCTGGTTCCCCCAAACTCCCACCCCCCCACCTCTTCATTTTTTAAAAAGACTAAAAAAAAAAATATTTTCCTTTATAGCCTGATAGATTGGGAGTACTCCTAAGTGTTCCCCATATATTGAGAATAATGTGTATTCTCCAATTTTTGGATACAAGGTACTTTTATATGTTCAGTAGATCATTTCATAAATTGTATTGTTTAAATCTTCTATTTTCTTACAAATTTTTTTCTCCTTAAATATCATTTATTTTAACAAGTTATATTAAAACTTCCCACTATTAATCTGGACGTGTACATGCATTTATGTAATTCTGTCCATTTTTAAAATATATTTTGAGTTATGGAGCTCCTGGATGGCTCAGCCAGTAAAGTATCCAGCTCTTGGTTTCAGCTCAGGGCATGATCTCAGGGTCATGAGACAGAGGCCTGAGTCAGACTCCACACTCAGCATGGATCCTGCTAGAAATTCTCTCTTTCTCTTTCCCCTGTCCCTGCTTGCACACAACTCACTCTCACGCTCTCTCGTAAATAAATAAATAAATAAATAAATAAATAAAATCTTTAAAATATATGTATATATAGAGAGAAAGTTACATTATCAACAGCATACAAGTTTAGAGTTGTGAATGTTCTGCTAGGTTGAAGATTGTATTGCTATATTATGATATTTCTCTCTCTAATAATACTTTTGCTTTCAGTCTATTTTGTCAGATTGCATTACAGCAACAATATCCTTTTGTTTTTCGTTTGCCTGTATAGGTCGTGTTCATCCCTCTTTGAATTCACGCATCTTTGGGATCAGCCTCTGTTATGTTATATGCTGCTAGATTGGGCTTTTTATCCTATCTGGAAATATTTAATAGCTAGTAAATTTTCTCCATTACTAGAGCAGGCCAACCACATAGTAGGCTATTAACAAGAAGCTCATTGAAAGAATAAATAAATGAATAATTGAATAAGCTTTTGTGATTACTGATATATTTGAATTTATTTCTATTATCTTATTTTGTTATTTATTGCCCTTATGTATATAAAGAATATATATATTTACATAAATATGTGGCCTTATTTCTACAATTGTATTTTGCTTTCTACTTAACTTGTTTTTCTATGATTCTATCTCCCTATTTCTTGCTTTATTTCCTATTAAAATAACTTTTTTTTTTGGTCAACCTACATGGTTTTATGGAACATTTTTTTAAATTAGTTTATTTATTTTATTTTCATTGTAACAGTATTCCTTGTTTTTGCACCACACCCAGTGCTCCATGCAATCCGTGCCCTCTCCAATACCCACCACCTGGTTCCCCCAACCTCCCAGCCCCCCCACCCCTTCAGAACCCTCAGATTGTTTTTCAGAGTCCATAGTCTCTCATGGTTCACCTCCCTTTCCAATTTCCCTCAACTCCCTTCTCCTCTCCATCTCCCCATGTCCTCCATTTTATTTGTTATGCTCCACAAATAAGTGAAACCATATGATAATTGACTTTCTCTGCTTGACTTATTTCACTCAGCATCATCTCTTCCAGTCCCATCCATGTTGCTACAAAAGTTGGGTATTCATCCTTTCTGATGGAGGCATAATACTCCATAGTGTATATGGACCACATCTTCCTTATCCATTCGTCCGTTGAAGGGCATCTTGGTTCTTTCCACAGTTTGGCAACCGTGGCCATTGCTGCTATAAACATTGGGGTACAGATGGCCCTTCTTTTCACTACATCTGTATCTTTGGGGTAAATACCCAGCAGTGCAATTTCAGGGTCATAGGGAAGCTCTATTTTTAATTTCTTGAGGAATCTCCACACTATTCTCCAAAGAGGCTGCACCAACTTGCATTCCCACCAACAGTGTAAGAGGGTTCCCCTTTCTCCACATCTCCTCCAACACATGCTGTTTCCTGTCTTGCTAATTTTGGCCATTCTAACTGGTGTAAGGTGGTATCTCAATGTGGTTTTAATTTGCATCTCCCTGATGGCTGGTGATGATGAACATTTTTTCATGTGTCTGATAGCCATTTGTATGTCTTCATTGGAGAAGTGTCTGTTCATAAAATAACCTTTTTATTTTTAGTTTTCACTCTTTCTACTGCTCTCAAATATATATACTGCATGTGTTTTCTTTCCCTCATTACCCTTAAATTTTTTACCTATGTAATGAATTAATAGAATATAAAATTAATCATATCTCTACTATTCTATCACAAAATGCAAAAACCAGTTCATCTCCTTCCATAAATATATAAAATATTGGGTATTCTAGTTTCACCTTGTTTTGCCCAAGCCAATTTTAACTACCATTATTGTTGTTTTAGATCATCAGTGTCGACATAGACTTGCCCACATATAATTTCTTATCATCACTTCTTTATTGCTTCTCAGGCTTTCTCTCTCGGGTCAGGTTTTTTCCTTGTGAGCTATAATTTTCACAGTTCTTTCGGTGACAGTCGGTTCATGTCACCTTCACTCTGGAATAATAATAATGCTGGGCATGAAATGTTACAGGAGTAGTTTTTCCTCTCAGCACTTTGAAGAGATTTTTTTCCCCACTGTCTTCTGGCTCCCTTGGAGAAAACTATGAGTCGAACTGCTATCCCTTTTTAGTAATCTGACATTTCTCTCGGGTTATCTTTAAGATTTTTATCTTTATCCTTGATGTTCAGCAGTTTGGCTATAAAGAGTCTAAGCGTAGATTCCTCTCCCATCAGGTCGGCTCCGTATACCTGGTGGTTTGTGAATTTCATCATGAATTCTTCTCCTCCGTTCTTCTTTTCCTGGAACAATTAGATTCAGCTAGACTTTCTCCTTCTGCACTGCTTTTCTTCTTCCTCTCCTTCATATTTTACCTCTTCATCTCTCTGTTCAACATTCTTGTTAATTTCTTTAGCCCTCTCTGTAAAATTCCGTAGTTATGCCTAATCCACTGCTCTTCACATTTGCCTAAAATACCTTTTAAAATTTCAATGATCATGTTTTCTTCTCTAGAGAATCTATTTGTTCTTTTGTTCTTTTTAAACATGCCTGGAACTTCATCCATGGTATATTATTTCTGTCTCATGTTTTTCATTTTTTATTTCTTTTGACATTTCTAACACACAATTCATATTTTGTATCTCACAGTTCTAAATCTGTAGTTTTACAGAAACTAATTCTGATATCATGTCTGCTGATTCACACCCGTGGTGACACACATCCTTCTGCGTCTTGTAGTTTTGGGTTGTCAGGTTATCTTCTGAGAGGCTTTACCTTTAGGAATCCTTGGGAGGTCTAGGGTGCCCCCTAGGTGGCTCAGTGGGTTGAGTGTCTGGCTCTTGGTTTTGGCTTAAGCCACAATCTCAGGGTCATGAGATTGAGCCCTGTATCAGTCTCCATACCCAGTGGGGAGTCTGCTTGAGATTCTCTTCCTCTCCTTCTGCCCCTTCCCCAGCTCATCTCTCTCTCTCTCTCTCAAATAAATAAATAAATCTTTAAAAAAAAAAAAAGACTTGGATGTCTAGATGTGCACCACCATAGGGGTATCCTTGTACTCCCATTAGCTACCCCAAAGTGCTATCAACCCAAGATGTCTTTAGTTTCTTAGCTTCTGCTCCCCAGACCGCATAAGGAGAATAAATAAAAGATAAATCAAAATCCAGCACACATGTGAGTCAGGACTTGGGGAGTCTTCTCCTATCCCACAGACAGACAATCTTTCTTGTTCTTTTGTTTGCTGCTTGTGAGCAGAATTATTTTCTCTGGAAACTCTTGGAGGGATCAGGCCTTATTCAGGAAGTCTCAGTTCCAGTTTCTAACCCTTCACTTGTCCTCTCTCTCTCTGCCTCTGCCACCACTTAGGCATTGCATTCTCCTTTTATACTTCCAGGCTCCTTGTGGTAGGCAGACTACCAGGAGCCTCCTTCTGGTGGTTCTGGCCCAGGCTATGTTTCCTCTTTTCCTATTTCTCTGGCTGCCACCAGGAATTATGGTCAGATAAGTCTTCTTCTGGGGATCTGGTGGGCTGAAAAGATTTATTTTCCCCCACTGAGTCTCCAGCTCAGCTTCATTCTCCACTCACTTGGCAAGGAATCATGCACTTAGGGGAACAAAATAATACACGTGGCAATACCTATTTGACTTAGATTACATTCACTAATTTACAGTTCACATTCTAGAAACCATGAGGAGAGGTGACTGACACCTATAATCTCCATCTAATCTTCCCAGAGCCCTGAAGAACAAGCAACAGATTTTAACATCAGTTTTTCTTTTCCCCTTTCCACCATTATTTGAAAGTGATGGAGAGCAAGGTAGAGATAAATATGCCTGTGATATGAATCATGCCACCCCTCGAAGACAGAAGCAGCTTCCTGCCACTCAAGGGTTTGGCTCTTCTATGAAATGTCTGTGTTCTTTCTTCCCAGGTTATAAAATTACAGAAATAATAGAGATCCTGATGGCTCCAGGGGGATCAATATATCTACGGAAGAGACAGATAATCTAGCAGGTTTTTTTCCCCTTCAACATTTACTTATTGATCATATCTTATGGGACAGGCAATGTGCTAAGTGTTACAGCTACAAAGATAAACAGTACAACCCTGTTCCTTAAAGAGGTCACTATCTGGAGGAGGAGACAGGCACATAAGCAGATAATTTCACACAGAATATAAATTACCACAGAGAGAAGGAAGGTGTTTCCTGGGATATTCAGAAGACTTTTGGAGGAAATAAAGCCCAAAATGAATCTTCAAAAATTACTGAAATTAATCTATTCTTTTATTTAATACACACTTATTGATCTTTAAAGTTTATTGATTACTGGTTCTATGTTGGGCATTAAGATAGGCTCTGGATATACATTTTTGATGACAAAGACATGGCCCCCATCATCATGGGTTTGCATGCTACAATCCAGCACTTGCACTCCTGAATATTTATCTTACAGAATTAAAGACATATGTTCACAAAAAGCCTATGTATGAATGTTTTATCAGCTTTATTCATAATATTTCAAAACTGGAAACAACTCTGATGGCCTTGAATGAAAAAAGGATTGAATAAACCATGGTCCATCCCTACCACGGAATACTATTGAGAAATGCAAAGCAATGAACTATTGATATGCACAACCACCTTGTTGGATGTCTGAAGAATCATGCTGCGTAAAAAATTAACCAATCTCACGGGGCACCTGGGTGGCTCAGAGGGTTGGGCCTCTGCCTTCGGCTCAGGTCATGGTCTCAGGATCCTGGAACTGAGCCCCACATTGGGCTCCCTGCTCAGCAGAGAGCCTGCTTCCCCCCTCTCTCTGTCTGCTTGTGATTTCTCTCTCTCTGTCAAATAAATAAATAAAATCTTTAAAAAATAGTCAGTATCAAAAGGTTGCATATTCTATGATTCCATTTATACAATAGTTTTGAAATGACAAAGTTACAGTAATGGAGATGTGATTAGTGGTTGGCTATAGGGGCTGGGGTGGGGCAGGGGGTAATGAAAGTGAGTGTGGTTCTAAAAAGGGAACAGGAGGGATTCTTGTGGTGACAGAACCATTTTATACCTTCACTGCATGGGAGTACACACGACCCCCACAGAGCTAAACACCCTCACAAGTAGAAGGAAAACCTGGCTAAATCTGAGTAAGATCAGGATTGTATCCATGTCAACATCCTGGTTGTGATGTGGCACAATAGTTGTGTAAGACGTTACCACCAAGGGGAAGGGGACATGGGATCTCTCTATTATTTCTTAACACTGAAGGCAAATCTATAATTGCCTCAAAATTTGAAATTAAAAAATTTCAAATTTTGAAATGGGCTAAAAAAAATGGGCCATCCTCCATCTTTAGGGGAGCCCCAGGGTGGCTCAGTCAATTGGGCATCTCACTCTTGATTTGGGCTCAGGTCTTGTTCTCAGGATCCTGGAATCCAGCCCCGAGACAGGCTCATGCTCAGCAGGAAGTCTGCTGGAGTTTCTCTCTCTCTCCCTCTTCCCCTCCCCCCTCTCATTCTCTCAAACAAAATAAAGCTTTTTTAAAACCCCACATCTTGGAGGAGGAGCACTTAGCTAGCTCAGTCAGTAGAGCATGTGACACTTGAACTTGGAGTGGGAAGTTTAAGCCCCACATTGGGCGGAGAGGCTTCCCTAAAAAAAAAAAAATAAAACCAAAACGCCTTTGAGGAAAAGCAAGAGAACTGTTCCAGCTTAAGTCAGTGCCTGTCCTGAGCTGACATTTCGAGCTTATTTATGAGTCTGTCATCCTCTGCCTGTGAGCACGTCTGCCTCCCGCTGCTCCTGGGAAAGACTAGGCCGGTGGAAATGTTCTGCCTGAGGCAGAGAAGGCTGCCCTGAAGCTGAGTCTACTGCAGGGCTGTCTCCCCGCAGCCAGAATTCTGGCCAAGGTTCCGAGGCACACACGGATGAACACAGAGTCACTGCACTGCAGGACCGCGGGGCTGTGGGCCATCCTCATCCACAGCCTCTGGGGCTGCTTCCTTCGGACAAGTGAGGAAATGGATTTGACCAGAAATGGATTTCCCACTCAAAAATAGCAACAGCCCATCTGTTCACCCATGGTCTTCAACTCTGGAGGCTACGTTGGACCCCTCACGGTTTTTCACCAGGGTCCACCCCTCTTCCCCCTCTGTGGCTAGTATTATTTCTGAGAAACAGTCTGAGTCTGGAGCTGGCTGTTCAGGGATCCAATTCCTGAGAGAAGCAGCAGTATTAATAGGCCGAGGCTTTGGGGTAGAAAAACCTGACTCAAATCCTACCTCTATAGAGTGAGCTCAAACAAGTTAGTGAAATTCTCAGAGCCTCTGTCTCCTATTTGTGAAGCAAAATGATATTGATCTCAACAAATGGTTGAGAGTGTTAAATGAGATAATGAACATCAGTGTATTAGCTCAGGCTTCCTTAACAGAACACCCAGCTTGCTTAAACAGCAGAAATTTACTTTCTCACAGATTTGGGGCTGATCAAGTCCAAGATCAAGGTGCTGGCTGGTTTGTTCCTGGTGAAGACTCTTTCTGGTTTGAGAATGGCCAACTTCTCACTGTGTCTTCACCTGGATTTTCTTTAGTTAGTGTGCACAGAGCTTCTTCTTATAAGGACACTAATTCTATCAGGTTAAGACTTAATCCCTAACATCTCATTTATCCTAATTATCTCCTAAAATTCCTATCTCCAAATACAGTCACATGGGTGGTTAGGGCTTCAACGTATGAATTTGAAGGGGGAGCCATCAGTCCATAGTAATCCACTTAAAGTAATTATCTGGTGCATAGTAAACATTTAGAATATGAAAATGCTTACAATTTTAACACTTTTGTTAATACTTTGTAAACAGAAATCAAGTGAATTATTAAAAAAATACAACATTGTCTTTTAAATCAAGGTCGGGAATGAAACTAGGTTTGAAGAAGTTTCTGGAAATCAGCACCTGAAATGCATCAAGAATTCAGACAAAAATGCCTCCATCAGAAAGGATGAATACCCAACTTTTGTATCAACATGGACGGGACTGGAAGAGACTATGCTGAGTGAAATAAGTCAAGCAGAGAGAGTCAATTATCATATGGTTTCACTTATTTGTGGAGCATAACAAATAGCATGGAGGACATGGGGAGTTAGGAGAAGGCAGTTGGGGGAAATTGGAAGGGGAGGTGAACAATGAGAGACTATGGACTCTGAAAAACAATCTGAAGGGTTTGAAGAGGTGGGGTGGGAGGTTGGGGGAACCAGGTGTTGGGTATTAGAGAGGGCAC
>NW_019154098.1:8317841-8420101 GCF_002288905.1 Enhydra lutris kenyoni | reverse complement strand
TGAAGGACATGGGGAGTTAGGAGAAGGCAGTTGGGGGAAATTGGAAGGGGAGGTGAACAATGAGAGACTATGGACTCTGAAAAACAATCTGAAGGGTTTGAAGAGGTGGGGTGGGAGGTTGGGGGAACCAGGTGTTGGGTATTAGAGAGGGCACGGATTGCATGGAGCACTGGGTGTGGTACAAAAACAATGAATACTGTTATGCTGAAAATAAATTTAAAAAAATGTTTATAAAAAAATTAAAATAAAATAAATTTTAAAAAAAAAGAATTCAGACAGAAGTCTCTTTCCACTTTCCACCATCTCTCATTGTCACTGCTTCCATAGACTGATTTCCTCCACCCCTCTGAGTTCATAAAGAGACAACAATGGCCACTCCACAGCTCCCACAATACCAACTTCTCTGTACTGACCACCCACATCACTCACCCAATTCCAAATTGTCAAGGGAGGAAGTGAGTTACCACACTCGGGTCGGAGATCTACACCCGGTCCAACCACTAACTGCTAAAGACTGCAGCCTGGAATAGCCTAGATGTTCACTCTCCCAGGCGGGCAGCCATTTTGAGAAAGGGGACGATTGTTAACTGGTTAATCACCTCATAAAGCATCTGCCGCTGCATTTTTCATAATTGTGTTAACCCTCTTTTGTAGGATGCATATCTCCAGGTGTAAACATGAGGTCCCAGTAATAGTCATAACCAATAACTATACTGATCTTGACCAAGCTACCCTCACTTATTGGGGGAGAGGGGCGCAGATCACCATCTTCATTTCTCTCTATCACAATCGTGCCTGGATGCACAATCCTCCCATCCTCCCTCAGTTTTCCGGCATCTCCCTGTCTTGGCTTTCTAGATGTGGTTTGCTACCCAGGCTTTTAAAACCCAGCATTTTGCCTCATACCAGATGGTTCTAGGATGTGCTGGGAAACAAGGTCCAGCCAATTCCACACCGATTTGGAGCCAGCTCTGGACAGCTCCAAAACCATCCCCTGGGCTGGAGCTCCGGAGATTCAGAATTTCCAAGTACCATGAGTGTGCTGGAGGGGGCTGGCCACTTAGGTAAGGGGAATAATGCCCTTTCCCACCCCCACGGTTTATTTTTTCAGTCAGCTTCCTCCACATCAGGGCTGTCCCTGGGTAATAGTGATTCAGCATTTTGGCTGTGTGGGCTGGTGTCCATTTCTCTTCTCACCAGCTCCCATACTCAGACCCAAAGCAACACACTTGGCCAAAGACGATGACTTCCCCTGTCAATATGAGCTGAGATGATAAGGGAGCACGCTGGCTGCATCTCCCTTCCTTGTCATCCCTGGAAACTGGGGACTGGCTGCAGGATGGTGACCACAGGTAAAGCACAGGTCTTCACCCGACATTGCAGGCTGAGATTCAGGAGACATTTTGTGTGCAGAGGTGCAGGATACATCTCCACAAGGAATAATAAAGACCGCAAGATCTAGACAGTGAGGGGAGGAGTCACATCACATCTTGTTTTTGTTCTGTTTTCTGTTCAGACATCTTCTTGGCGACACCTGTGAGCCGCGGTGCTCAGGGATGGTCACTACCCAGAACTGTTTATACTTCTCAGTTTTATTTAATTGAATCTTGGAAACATTTATAGCAACAGCTCTCCTGAACTTAGTCTATTTAAAAGGCTATCTGGTTAACCAATATAACCGACCCCTGTGAGGCATTCTAGACTGAAGCTATCTGCAGGATGAGCTCTCGCCCACAGCCGGCTCTCACCGAGGATGCTCTACTACTCCCAACAGGTAGACCATGTGCTAAGAATCCTCCTTTTTTTCTGAAAACTGTTTCATAAGCCCAAGATATGGGAATGCAGAAAGAGATAATGCATCTAAGAAAACGATGATGAAAAACTTTGCACCTTGCAAAGACTTTAAAAAATAATACATATTGCTTTAAAAATTGCTGGAAAATTACATGCAGTCATTATAATTAGACAAAAGTGCAGGGTGGCCTCATAAAAATCTAGATGTCTGCATTGAGGCTGGAGCTTAAGTCTGAAATTATCTCTCCTCTCTAAAGAAAGAAAAACTGGAAAGAGTAGAGGATCCTTTATGCATGTCATTTATGCAAGAAAAGTAAGGCAGACCTCTAGCAAAGAAACCTCAAAGCAACAGGCTTGGTCCGCATCACACTTGATAACATGATAGTCATATATTTATATAAAATGTTTAAGCTATGTGTTAATATTTTTTGTAATATTTATTTATTTATTTATTTACGAGAGGACAGAGGGAGGGGCAGAGGGAGAGAGAGAGAAAATTAGGAAAATTAGGTCCTGGACTGGAGCATGTTTAGGAGAGATGAGGCAGGGCCATTCCAGGTGAGGGCAGAACACAGTGATGGACAGAGACACCCTGGGATCTCGGGCATGGGATGGGTTGGGATCATGACAAACACTGACTGTGGAAAATCAAACAAATTTACATGGGTCTCCAGAAGTAAATAAAATTTTTCTGCCAGCAGGCATCACTGGAGGCTTCATGGAACAAATGGTATGTGAGATGAACCTTGAACGGCGCATTTGGAGGGCGCAGTCCAGAGAGTGCACGGCAGTCCAGGTGGCCCACATGACAGGTGGAGAAGCGTGCTTCCTGGCAGCGTTTCTTCCATGTCATGCCTCTTCTGATTTATCTCTTCTGTGTTCTGCCCCTTTAGCTTAACCTCTGATGAGATTATTTTGAACTCATCAATGTACAATTAATCCAGGTGTTATCTAAAGTAGATAATGGCTTAATACTTCTAGATCCAGGTAATAAACTTCTTAAAGTCCTTCCAACCCTCCACAAAATTAATGAAAGAGAAATCTGAGGGCTGTTTTTCTTTTAATTTGTATCCCCCAAATAACAGTGTACTGGAGAAAATGCACTAATTATAGTTCTACCCCATTACATCGGACTCATGATTTACAATGGGGCAGATTTTGTCCCTCAGGGGACATGTGGCAGCAGCTAGAGACATTTTTTGGGGGGGTTATCAAAACTTCTGGGGGTGGACAGAAGCCAGTGGTAAACAGCCTACAGTGCAAAGAGCAGTCCTTGCAACAGAGAATTATCGAGCCAAAGAATTATCAATAGTTCAATAGCACCAAGGTTAAGAAACCCTATTTTATTTTATTTCATTTTATTTTAAGATTTTTATTTATTTATTAGAGAGAGAGAGAGAGAGCTCACAAGTGGGGGTGGAGGGCAGGGAAAGAGGGAGAAGCAGACTCCCCACTGAGCAAGGAGCAAGGATGTGGGACTCAATCCCAGGACCCTGGGATCATGACCCAAGCCGAAGGCAGACACCTAACCAATTGAGCCACCCAGGTGCTCAAGGAACCCTTTTTTACACCATGAAAGAACTTTAAGTTTGTTAATTGCAAATTTCTAATTTGATAGATAGGACATATAAAGTCAAAGATGTGAAATAATTTGAACATGGCTAGTCGGACAGTAGCAAATGGGGTAGGAACCCAGAACTTCAAGACCAGAATTTTCTTCTCTTGATTCACCAGACCTCCTGTAGGTTTCGAATCAAATGGCCAGTGCTTTTTAATGCTGTCAGCCCTTGATCACAACACTGAGAGATGAGTGATTTTATCAGTGCTGACCGCACAGGTGGGGTCTGAACTTAGGCATCTGAGGATTTGGGAAGGAAAGGGAAAGAGGGGTGCCCTTCTCTCCACCCAAGAGCAGTATCACTGGAACCCCAAATGGAGCTGACCAAGGGAATCGGTGTATGGTGACCAATCCACAACACTGACATAGTTTAATATGAAGAAAAGATGAATAATTCAGTTCTGCACCTCCAAACTCCTCCCTTTGCCACAGAAGCTGACAAAAACACTCCTGGGTTTGCTGGGGAGTGGGATTCAAAAGGAGAGGACTGGAAATGGGGGTCAGAGGAGGTGAGGGGCTTGGGCTCCTGGTCTCAGTTCTGTAACATACAGACCCTGTTCCTTGAGACAAGATATTTTAGTCCTCAAGGCTCACTTTCCCTATGAATCAAACAATGCAACCAGAGTCACAGAATTTCCATGTCAGAATTCATTTCTGAGACATCAGGTGTAAGTTGTCACATTTCCCAGGTGAAGAAACTGAAGCACAGAAAGGTCAGGTTGTCTCTTACAGGTCACAAAACTCGAGGAAGATCATGGGGCATGATCCCAGATCCCCGACAACCCAAGAGTGGTTTGTGCTCCATCCTAACTCCTGGAAGCAATGTTTGAAAGGATTTTCTGTAGGAGCAGAACAGCTCTGGGGCACCCACAGCATTTTTTGGGCTCAGTGGCTGGGGTGCCATTCTCAGCACCATGTGGTGTCCCATCATTCTGTAGTCAACCAGACAGTACCCAAGAGCCCCTCAGCAAGCCTCCTTGTGCCTGCAGCCTGCCAGGCTGCAGAGAAGCAGCTTCTTCTCCAAAATCAGGAGACCATCCTGGAAGTAATCACAGAAATAATCCTTCAAAATATGGGAAACCCATGGATACAAATGGAAACGTCATGCCAAGCCACATGGCCACAGAGAGTGACTTATTTAAGGAAATGAGGTCTCCAAACAAAGAATCAGGAGCAGGTTGAAGAGAGGCAGTTTGGAAGAGTAGATGGGGGACACACTCATTAGCAAACTTCCAACACTGTCCTTTAACCAGTGCTTCCAGGACTTGCCTGAGGACAAGTGCTCTGGATTTCAACAGAGTGGTGAAAACAGAAGTCCCTTATCCCTGGGATTGGTTTTTGTGCTTCTAAGATGAGACAGGACTAATGAAAATGGCCTGCACCTCAGGAATCAGCAAACATTAAGAAGATCAAATAAAATTTCCAGAATCATTGAAAGGCCCTGCTTGTGTGGTGAATGGAACTGAATCCTTTGAAACCCTTAAGCCTGAGGCTAGTGGGCTATTCAATCACATTAGGTGCTATTTTAGAATGAGCCCCACATTTGAGGGGGTAGAGACTATCCACAGTGAGGCCCTTGGGGAGAAAATATGTTGTCAGGATGGTTTTATCAGTGATCTAAGGTACAAAGTCTCACTGGGGAAGGCAAATGTGAGCTTCAAGCTTTTTTTTTTTTTTTCCTATTGACATTTTTCTGTTTCCAATTCGCTGTACAATAGGAACAATTTAAATCTTTTTCTGGGAGCAATCTGGCAAATGCTTGGCCTTGGAGAAGCAGCATGACCCATGCAGGGTGAGGGGCATCTACATGACCTCTGAACTCCCATTTAATTCTGGTATTTTATGATTAATTAGGGGAATATAAAAAATTCTGATTTAGTCAATACTGATGGGAATAACAAAACTTCAGCACTTAAGCACTTTTAGAGAACATGCCCTCTGGAAGAGCTAGGATTATTCTCAATTAAAAACAAAAAACTTGCTTAATTTTGGCAAATGTTTTTTCAAAGAAAGCATGAAAATAATGCATGGTTTCAGTCTTCTTTCTCACTTCTTCTTACACTTAATAAATATCCACAAAGCATCTGCCATGTGGCTGCACAGCTCTGACATGATGGGGTTCAAGTCTTCAATTGCCTACATAGCCCAGGATTTCCAAACTTACAGCATTAACACAAAAACAGGAGCAGACTTGTAATGTCCCAGAGGCATTTGACAAACAGGTCCCCAATCTTCTCTGGAAGGGGCATTCTCAGAGATGCAATCAGAGTGAATCTACTCAAGATTAAAAATTTACAAAACATCTGAAGATATAGCCACAGAGAGTGAGAATGGCAGAAACATAAAGCACACAAGCCAGGAAGATATTTAGACTCCCCAGAACTTAAGTTAATAATGTTACTGACATAGATGAAAAATAAATACATTTAATTTTTTTCCTTTTTTTCTTCTTGACGGGACAGGGCAGGGCAAAGGGAGAGGAAGATAGAGAGAAAACCTTAAATGGGCTCCAGGCCTCGTGAGAGCCTGATGCAGGGATTGATCTCACAATCCTGAGATCATGACCAGAGCTGAAACCAAGAGTCAGATCCCTAACCGACTGAGACACCCAGTGCCCTTAAATTTTTTTTTTTAATTACAAATGTCTCAACAAGTGGGTCAGAGTTGGAATCTTATAAAAAACAAAACAAAACAGATATTTTTGTAGAAAAACAAATAGCATTTGCAGGAATGAAAAATACACTCACAGTAATTCGAGTTACAATGGACACAACAGCTCAAAGGTACACAACTGAAGAAATAATTAGGAAACTGGAAGATAGGACTGCATACATTTACCTGGAAAGCAACACAGAGAAACAATGTGGAGAAAATAAAAGGTCAGAAGATATGGACACAACAAAGAGCAAGTTCCACAAATTCCTAACAAAAGTCCATGAAGGGTCAGGAAAGGAGGGACTAGGGAGAATGGGTGATAACAGCAACCCTGGTGGTGGATTCCCAAGCTGATGAGAGACATGAACAGGCCATTCAGGAAGCACACAGAATCCCAAGCAGGGAATGTTAACTTGATTTAATGTACACATACAGACTAGTTTTATAGGGCAGGCAGAGAGCCTGGAGTCATGTAGGGAACATACATTCTTCGTTAGCCACTTGGACAAAAAATGGCCATCAGTCGAAGAATCAGTGGCACAGAGAGTATTTTCTCTGAATTTAAGACAATGAAGTTAGAAATCAACAACAAAAAAAGTACACCTGTAGCGACTGCTGTTAGGGAGACATTCATTTCGTTTATTTCACACCAAGGTTCTTACTGTTGGCACATGGCCTTCTGATGCTTAGGATGTACTGTTGTCACTCAGACCCCCCAAGTCTGGCCTTGATATTTGGTATTAGGGGAGTGGGGCTTGAGCATGTTTGTTTCTTCCTTCCCAGATAACCTCCTCTCACTACTGAACTGGTTAAGGAAATGTTAATATAGGAGTAAAATTACATACATTTGAACGGATATACAAGTAACCACCACCTGCCAGCTGTGCTACCATGGGTGAATTAATTAATTTCTCTGTGCCATTTCATCCTTTATAAAATAGGGGTGGTGATGGTGTCTACCTCTTAGGATCATTAAAAAGATTAAATTAAATAATATGTGTAAATATCAGACCAGTGTTTGTCACCAGTTTATTTTATTTTATTTATTTATTTTTTATTTTTTTATTATGTTACATTACTCACCATACAGTACATTATTAATTCTTTGTTGTAGTGTTCCATGATTCATTGTTTGTGTATAACACCCAGTGCTCCATGCATTACATGCCCTCCTTAATAGCCATCACCGGGCTAACCCACTAGTTTAAAAATACTATTATTTTATTATTTTAAGGTTACAATCACGCATTGATCAATTCTCCTTTCATGCAGTCAGAGATTCTGATGAGAATGACCTTCAGTATCTGGAGAAGAAGAGAAGGAGGGTTCTGGGTTGGGAGAGAAAGAGGCCAAGAGACAGAGATGATACTCTGAGCTGAACTAGGAAAGATTCTGGAAGACAGGGCTTTCCAGTGGCAGGCAGAGGACTTGCCTTGACAAAGCTCCATGCTGGGGTGCAGGACGGCCACTGGGGTGGGGCAAAATTCCCCCCATTTCCCCACGCACAGGGCTCTTTCACAAAAACAGAGTCTGTGCCTAATTTTTAGGGTTACTCAAGGAATAGCATCCACAGCTTATGAATTATAAGTCACAGTATGCAGGAGTGTGAAGATACGGCCAAGGGAACAGAGCAAAGGATTCACTTCTACAAACAGTAATAGCTGAAAAGAAATGTGAACAAAGGCAAAGTAGACAGAAATATCTACAATGCTATTGTGGAAGGAAGTCAGTGATAGGTAGCAATACCCAGGAAAAGTCTGTTCCAACTTGTTCATTCTAAATTTGAAAGCAAGTTGAAATAATTATGATTCATCAGACATTTATTAGTCAATTTTTAAAAACTAAATGGGATTAAGAGCTACAAGCATCCCATCATAAAATAAATAAGTCATGGGAATGAAAAGTACAGAATAGGGAATGTAGTCAATAATATTATAATATACTTGTCATGGTGAGCATTTAGTAAGGTATATAATTATTGAATCATTCTATTGTACACCTGACACTAATTTAGGATTCTATGCCAACTATGCCAATTAAAATTTTAAAATTTTTTCAAAAGCCCAAACCACCTATCTTCTTACAAAATTAAAATTTCAAGAAAAGACAGCAGCAACAACAAAAATCTTTCCATATGTTAGTTTCCTCATCGATAATCCAGACTATGAATTTTACTCAGTTGGATGGTTTTGAAGAATACATGGGATCAGAGGTGAAATGTGTCTAGAATAGATAAAATCTTAGGAAATTTCGGTCATTGCATTTAATTACAATCCCATTGCGTTTAACTACAATCTGTCTATTCTTAATGATACATGGTGGATTTGCTCATGGACTTTTTTTCCCTTATGCATTGCTTTTTCATATATAGTTGGGATCATACTGTGCATATAAATTTACATGATGCTTTTTTCCCGTTAATGTTATGTCACGTCCTACTTTTGTCTTTAAAATACCCATAAGCCTTCCTTTAAACTCTGTCTTCCAATTTTCAGCTTGTCCTTTGTACTCCTCCCCCCCGCCTGACCTTTTTGTGTGAACAACATTCCTTCGGAAGGAAATGATTCTCATTTCTGTCATAATGTGATGCTTGTTCTCAGGGTGGAAGAACTCTGTCCAGGAAGTTAGCTGGCCAGCAGGTAACCGAGATTCTGTCTTGAAGACCCTTCTGCATTTTCCTGAAAGGTTTATTTTATCTCTATCTATTTATCAAGTGTGTTTGTCCCTGCTATTTACATGTCCCTTTCCTTGAACGGAGTGCTCAGACCTAAATTACTCGTAATTGTCTGTCCCAGTGAAGAGAAGAATGTGAGTAGCTTATAACACACATTCAGAGTATTTTCATGCAAGGCTTTACATATTTGTTACAACAATGGAGTTCCAGAAAGTTCTGTAAGTCAAAGAAAACAATATTATGCACCTTTTAAGAATAAAAAATAAACCCTAGAAGAAAAGCCACATCTGAAACTTGGAGGAGGAACACAATGTGCCTGATGTCCCAGGTGGTCACCTTAGCTCACATCCTGACCCTCGCCTGGCTCTTGTTTTACCATAATCAGAGATCTGTTGGGCTGAAAGAGACTCAGAAATCATGTGGGCCAAATGTCTGAATTTATAAATGAGGATGTTAGGCCTAGTGAATTTCCTAAGACTTATAATTAGCATTTATAGAGAATATTGTATTTTATGCTGTATTTGTATTTAAAACTCATTTTACCTCTGTGAGAACTGAGTAATAAATTATCCAGTGTGAATATGGAGAGAGTAAGCTTTTCTGAGGACAACCCCAAAGCACATTCGGGACTGCCTTGGAGTCAACAAGCCAGCCCTGGACCAAGTTCTATTACTTGGACAAATCACAGTATTTTCCTGAACCTGTTTACTTCATCTTTAAAATGGGACTTAGAAACAGAACCAAGTCACAGAACTGTTGTGAAAACTATAGAAGGTAGTATGTGATACAAACAAAGAAGTGAGTAAGAGAGGAAAATATATATTCTCCAAAATGAGTTTTGGAGAATGGTTTTTGTAATATGTTTGGAAAATACTTACAGTCCTGTATAAATAATCCCAAATAATCCTTATTGAGCTGTTCTTTTCCACCCTTATTTTGGGAAAATCATGTTTTTCCCAAGAGACATTATTGTTGACATCCACAAAACAATGATTTGGTGGAATATTCTCTTTTTTTGAAGATTTTATTCATTTATTGAGAGAGAGAGAGAGAGAGTGCGCGCGCGCGCGCGCACACACACACACACACACACACACACACACACACACAAAGGGGGGGGAGGGGCAGAAGGAGAGGAAGAAACAGCCTCCCTGCTGAGCAGGGAGCCTAACATGGGGCTCAATCCCAGGACCCCAAGACCATGACCTGAGTCTAAAGGCAGATGCTTAACAGGCTGAGCCACCCAGGCATCACTTGTGGAATATTCTTGCAAAGCCTTAAATTAATGCTGCATGAGTTTTCCCCTTTCCCACCTGGAAGCCACAGACCACACCTGTACACTTAACCCTCCATCTCTTCCTGCAGGCTTGCCTTCCATCATGCAGGCTCCCTAAGGTGAAGAGGCAGAGCCCTCCTACCACCTTGCCTTGGGGAATTGCAATATCCCCTCTGGGTTCTGGAAGGTATAAATTGTCAATCATAAATCAATGTTACATAAACAAGGTGATAGGTTGATGAATTTTCAGCTGTTCATCTCATCATATGATGGGAGGTGGAGGCAGCATCAAAAGCAGAAAGGATAGAGAGAATGCACCCAGAGTTTAGTCCCTAGTGAGTGATGCCTCCTGGCTGTCCATCTGCTTCAAGGTATGGGTGTTCTGAGCTCCAGGGGCTGGATTTTTGAAAGAGACTGGTCCAGTTTAAAGATTGACAACATTCTGGAATGCTCCATCTCTGGTCTGAATTGCTCAGTCTATATAGGACAAAGGCACTGTGTAGGGAAGAGGCAGTGGGGAGTGATGAAAGGCACGTGAACTCTATAGAGTCAGAGGGAACAGGTTGCACACTGACTCCAGACCATCATGAATTAATTGCTTCTTCCAGGATTGCTCTCTGCTAAAGACTAACCCACTATACATGCTCCATGGGCCATGTTCAGTCATGTGATGGGAGAGGAAAAGTGGGGCAGGAGGAAGAGGACTGTTCCCCTCTTGAAGAGACTTCTTTCCATACTTCCCTAACTAACACCAGGCACAGTTCTGACTCTCTGTTCCAACCCATCCTCTGCTTCTCAGCACTAACTACATTTGCCTTTTGTTCTGTTTGGCCAACTGATTTCTTTTGTCTCTTTGGCCTTTGGAATATAGGCTCCATGAGAGACTGGACCGTCTGTCTTTCTCATGATCATATCCCCATCACTGTATTAGATATTATGGATTTTATGTATAGCCATTTGACAGCCTACTTCTCTCATCTCCCCATCAAATGTAAGCTCCAGGAGGACAGTGGCTTTTTCTGTTTGGCAGAAAAACCCAGGGCAGAGACTGAGACATAGTAAGATTTAGTAACCATTTTTTTTTTTTAAAGAATGGATAAATTATGAATGAATGAATGAATGAATGAATAAGTATAATGCTAATAAATGGATTAACCAGTACATAAATAAATGAATAAAACTACCAGTGGCCCACAGTGATTGGGCATTCTATTTCTAGAACAACGCTAGGATATAGGTTTGTCTGAGTATCCACACACACACATACACACACACACTGTGCATTCTCTCCATTCTTTGCACTGAACCACTCTGC
Source organism: Enhydra lutris kenyoni (assembly GCF_002288905.1). Lineage (NCBI taxonomy): Eukaryota > Metazoa > Chordata > Mammalia > Carnivora > Mustelidae > Enhydra > Enhydra lutris. The sequence continues at coordinate 8,408,769 of NW_019154098.1, read as the reverse complement.
AGAAGAGTGCTTCACTGGAAAAACAAAAAAGAAGAATGAGAGGGCTTATCTTCCAGTCTAAGTAGAAACCATGTCTGTACTCACTTATTCAATCAACAAATATTTACTTAACAATGTTATGGATACAGTGATGAATAAGCCAGGTGGGGCTTCTGGTCCAGCAAAGAACACAAATGTTTCTCCATTAATTACAACAGTCAAGAAGAAAAATTGTTTGGGTTGTTGCATTAGGAGGTAAGAGTCATGCCCCGATAAAACTCAATAGGCATCTCAGGGTGCCTGGTGCGAACAGCACCCGTCACTCCAGGAGCTAGCCAGAGCGAGGTGGCTAACTAGCATCCTGCTCAGGACCCATGGGCTTGTGTTCCTCCAAGAAGAAGCTCTAAGAAACTCCATGTGACAGAGTCTAAGGAGAAGGGCATATCTCCCTCTCCTAGGGAGAAGGGAGATATGAAAGGAGCATAGTTAGAGGCCAGACACCGCTAACCAAAGAATAACAGGGCAAATTAAATCCCATAAACAGGAGAGGAAAAGAAGATTGCCCAGCGGGCTGGTTACCAGGTCTGCCATGGTTGATTAATAAGACAAGCTTTAAATTTTCTGTTAAGTAAGAGACCAGAACTGTGAATGTTTACAGTGGCCATGTGATATTTTCTTTTCTGAGGAAAAAAAAAAATGTACAAAAGGGTTTGGAATTTTAAAATATGAAAAGCAATTTGTTTGAGATTCAGCCCACATTTAGAGAGGCTGATTAAACCTCTAGTTTCGACCATGACTACAAAATCCACCTTCTCATGGTGGCCTTCTGCTAATTAGAGCAGGAGACTGCATTTTATTTCTTTAATCCTGTGTCTGTTCCAGAGACCTGGGTCACATCGCTGGGGAGGCAATTTAAGGCAAGAATGTCAGGTCCTTATTGCTTCACTTAGAGGATTAAACGACATTTTATTTTATTGTTTATAAAAGGGCTTGTTTATATTTTCTCTGGCGCTTGTTTCTCACCAAGGTAGAGGGAACTCTTCAGCATAGACCACTTCCCTGAGAGCGCAAGAGTGGGGTCAGTCTCCCCCTGCAGCCCCTGTGGAGGTTGACAACCTTTGATGAGCTGCTCTGGGACCAAGTCTACTTGAAGTTAGAGAAGCAGGGAGTGACTTTTCTTGCACCCATGACTGGAATGAATAGATCATGTTCTGCTACCGCCTCCAGGAGCACCACAACTTGTATGAGGGAGGCATTTACTAGAACTGCAGCCTCCAGAGGACATAGCATGACAGATGCACTGAACCCCTCTAGGTGAGTATGATGGGCAGGCTCTACAGTGATGCTGCCTTTCCATCTGGGAGTGACAAGAGGGGATTTGCAGTTTCTACCGAGGAGGGACCATACTCTAGGAGACAGTTCATTCTTTTACTTTCCCAAATGATAGGGCTTCTGGCAAGTTGTCAATATATCCTTCTGTAACCAGGAGTCAGCAGCTGGGGACAGACTGAACACATAGATGGGTGAAGATTGTGGGGTCTGGGGACCATGACACATGCCAGAGGGATGAACATTTCCCCAGGTAGGTTGGGACAGTGGGAAGAGTGATGGACAGAGGTGCTCTGTGATCAAGCATCAGAGGCTCAGTAGGAAGCAGCCTGAGCAGATGGCAGCAGCAGATAAAAAGATGTTTCATTTCAAGGGTTGTCTGGAAGGAAGCAGGGTAAACATCATGAATGAACGAAGGAATACACACACCAATTGCAAGATATAAGGAGAAAAGCAGGTTATCATAGATTATACTCAATGTGAAGCCTATAGAAAAATGATTGCAGGTAGATTAAGACAGACAAGAAAATAAGTCTAGAAAAGAAAGATGAAGGAGAAATTAAGGTGATCAGAGAAATTTGCAAATTTGAAAGTTGAGCCCAAATAAGAGAATTAAGAAAGAAGGTGCCTGCTCTCCCCTTCTGTGTCTGGGATACTTAAATAGGAATTTCTATCTAAGTTTTTCTCCTTTCAACTCACCTCTCACTATACATACCCTCAGTGAGCAATCTTAGCTTACAGGCACAGTCAGTACAAGGTCATCTGCACCTGTAAACCTAACGCACATTCCCCAGTATAGTTGGGAACAGGGAGCTAGGGATTGTCAAAAGAGAATATTGGAATAAGAAGTAAGTAAATGCAGCTGATGACCAAATAATAAGTAGTTCTGAGACAAGTTTATAGATCTGCTGGGGTTTAGGGCAAGGATCAGTGATAGGTACATAGAAAACTAATCACATAAAATGAGAAAATCATTAACAATTTTGTAAAGCAGAAATTAATGCAAGAAAATAAACATAATTCACTGCCTGACTCAGCAGAGAATACTGTTTACATGGTCATATGTATGTATTTATTTATTTGTTTATTTAAGAGAGAGTGACTGATAGGCAGGGGGATGGGAAGAGGAGCAGAGGCAGAAGGACAAGCAGACTCCATCCTGAGCACAGAGCCTGATGCAGGGCTGATCTCACCACCCTGGGATTACCACCCAAGCCAAAATCAAGAGTCAGACACAACTGACTGAGCCACCTAGGAGCCTCTACAGGGTTGAATTAATTTAAACCCTAAATACTGATTTATTGGAAATAATAGTATTATTATTATCTTGAGAATTTCAGGTAAAGAGAAAGATTGTGCCCTTTAGAGGGAGTTAAGAAAATTAAATTCTCTACCACAAATGGAAGACAATACATATATGTAACTGTATAAACACGATATGGTGGGATATGCATGGTATTCATGTATATGAACTCAAATGCTAGAATGGTGAGCCCAAAGTGTGGAAAGTGGCTGTCTCTGGGGAATTGGGGGGGTGGGAAGTCTTAGGTAAAGTGGTGGAGGCATGGGATCTGAAGACATGCAGTTCTGTTTGCCTTTAACAAAACAACAAATCTGTGCATGTGTTATTTTTGAAACTTTAAAAAATCAACCATAAAAGTACATTCTCCAGCAGGGAATTCACTATTCCTAATAGGCTTTCCTTCCAGCTGGCCAAAAGCAGAGAGCATCATGAAATTAATTCTCTCACTACAAAATTAAGTTCATCATGAAATTATTTTTTCCCCTCCTGGGGAAACATGTGACATTTTTCTAATGTATTCCCTATGACCATGAATGGAATCCAATATCAGAGGACATTTTATTTCTGGAAAACCCTTCTGTGACCCATAATGCTCATTTTGTGATGAATTTTATCAATTATTGATACAGGATCTATCAAATCTGGATTCCACAGTCCCACCAAGACCCCTCTCCCCATAGCAAAAGTGGCTCATCCAATAGTCCTTGCACACCTCAAGCTGGACGTTCCACTAGTACTTAAAATTAAGACGCAGCAAATCACATCATGCGCAATGCTTCCTAAATTCTCCTTCTGTTCTCTCCCACCACTGCCTGAGCCAGTCACCAGATGTCGTCCTTCTTGTTTTTCACCCAGCCCCACCCATGCCACCAAGTCCATCCTTCCAACCCTCTTGGTCTGTGGTTTTCCTCCATCCTGGCAGCCCTTCTCTAGCTGAGGCATGAGTTATCACCTCCTCATATCCCTGCATGAGCCACCTGCAAAGTTCCTCTCTGCTCAGGCCAATTCTCATTTAGTCTCCTCCGTGGAGCCAGAGCTGTGCTTCTGCAGTTGAAATCCATCAATAGCTTTCAGCAAAAGTACAATTACTTATAGCTATATATGAGGTCCTCTAAGCCCCTGGTATTCTTTCCTTGTTCCCTTGGTCACATCCTCTGGTCACACGAAGTAGCCTTGAACTGATGAGCAGCCAGGTTCTGTGGTCTAAAATGCTAATTACACATGAAACATGATTGCTGTGCTATCAGCTAACCAAACAATTTTGCATTGCTGATCAGCTTCTACCAAAAGAATCTAGCAAAAATAATCAAATTAAAACAGAAAGAAGCAGAAAGGAGGAAAAAAATAAGAATACCAATGTGAATCAATAAAATAAAACATTGACAAACAGAAAACCAGGGAAATCAAAAGCCAGTGCTTTGGAAAGATCAATAAATTTGATAAGCCTTTAGTCAGACTGATCAGGAAAATATAGAGAAGATATGCATTATTAATATCGTGATTGAAAGAGGGGGTATTACTTAGACACCAAGGCACGAAAATTGTAGGAAGGAAATATTAGGAACAACACAACAGGAAATATAACAAATTCATCAAAATGAATAAATTTCTTAAAGATAAAAATTACCAAAAAAAAAAAGAAAGAAAAATTCCAAGAAAGAAAACGATACATCATGACCCTTTATGAATACAGAGGCAAAAGTCATTTTTTAAAAATCTAGCAAATTAATCCCAACAGGATATAAAATAAATAATGCATTATGATCAAGTAGGGTTTACTCTGGGAATGAAAGGCTAGCTCAACATTTGAATATCAATCAATAAAACTCACCAAATCAACAGATTAAGGAAGAGAAAAACATGCTCATTGAAAAGATGCAAAAAGAAGACCTCGACAAAATTTCACATTATTCCTGATTTTTAAAAAATATCTCTCAGTTGTAGAATTTAAGAAATGAGAAAAACAAATTAAAAAAAAAAAGAACCAAGATGTCCTTCAGTGGACGAATGGGTAAAGAAGATGTGGTCCATACGTATTATAGAGTATTATGCCTCTAACAGAAAGGATGAATACCCAACTTTTGTATCAACATGGACAGGACTGGAAGAGATTATGCTGAGTGAAAGAAGTCAAGCAGAGAGAGTCAATTATCATATGGTTTTGCTTACTTGTGAAGTATAAGGAATAACACGGAGGACATGGGGAGATGGAGAGGAGAAGGGAGTTGGGGGAAATTGGAGGGGAAGATGAACCATGAGAGACTGTGGACTCTGAGGAACTAACTGAGGGTTTTGGAGGGAGGGGAGTGAGAGGTGAGCCTGATGGTGGGTATTATGGAGGGCATGTATTGCATGGAGCACTGGGTGTGGTGCATACACAATGAATTCTGGAACACTGAAAAGAAACGTAAAATATAAATAAAAATTAAAAAAAAACAATTTATCACAGAAAAAAAAATACAAAAAAGCCAACTCTGTTTTTAACTTATTTTGTTTAAGTTCAATTAGTTAACATATATTGTATCATTAGTTTCAGATGTGGAGCTCAGTAATTCATCAGTTGTGTATAACACTAGTGCTCATTACATCAAGTGCCCTTCTTAATGCCCATCACCCAGTTACCCTATCCCCCGACTCTCCTTCCCTCTAGCAACCCTCAGTTTATTCCCTATAGTTAAGAGTCTTGTGGTTTGTCTCCCTCTCTGATTTTGTCTTATTTTATTTTTCCCTCCCTTCTCCTATGATCCTGTTTTGCTTTTTAAATTCCACATGTGAGTGAAATATATGATAATTATCTTCCTCTGACTGCCTTATTTCAGTCAGCATAATACCCTCCAGTTATATCCATGTCAATGTAAATGGTAAGATGCCATCCTTTTTGATGGATGACTAATATTCCACCATATATCTATATCTATATCTATATCTATATCTATATCTATATATCTATATCTATATCTATAATCTCTCTATATATATATGTATAGTATATATGACATCTGGGCTCTTTCCATAGTTTGGCCATTGTGGTCATTGCTGCTATAAACATTGGGGTGCAGTTGCCCCTGCAGGCTTTCTTTTAATGTCCATTAGCATGATAAATGGTTCTCTACCCCCTCACTTTCAGTCTAGAGTGTCTGTGTCTAAAATGAGTCCCTTATAGACAGCATATAAATGGGTCTTACTTTTTTATCCAATTTGATACCCTATGTGTTTTGATTGGAGGATTTAGCCTGGTTACATTCAGAGTAACTACTGAAAGAATTAACATCTTACCTGAAGGTGAAAGACTGAATCCTTTCAGTCTAAGAGAGGGTCCTGGGATTGAGTCCTGCATGGTGCTCCCTGCTCAGCAGGAAGCCTGCTTTTCCCTCTGCCTGCTCTGCCTGCAGGTCCCCCAGCTTCTGTGATCTCTCTGATAAATAAATAAATAAATAAATAAATCCTTTAAAAAATTACACTAGAGGTCTTAAGCCAGTGCAGTGAGGCAAAAAAGAAAGAAAAGGCATAAAGATTGGAAAGAAAGAAAGAAAGAAAACCTTCTCTTCATACACAACACACTATTTTCCATGTAGAATATTCCAAAGAATCTGCAAGATAACTTCATCAAACTAATAAGTAAGATTAGTAATCACAGAATACCAGATAAATATTTATTTTTTAAAGAACAGTTTTTTATCCTAGCAATGAATAATTAAAATTTGAAATAAACCATGACCATTTACAATAGAACCAAAGCACATGAAATATATATGTATTACTCTTATGAGATATCTGAAAGATATTTATGTTGAAAACTGGACCATATTAATTAAACAAATCAAGGAAGCCCTGAAGTAAATGGAGAGATATACTATGTTCATGATTTGAAAGAATCAATATTGTTAAGATGTCAAATCTCTTTGAATTGATCCATAAATTTGATGCAATTCCAAACAAATCCCAGTAGAGTTTTTGGTGGGAATCAACTAGTTGATTTATAAAATTCATATGGAAGGGAAAAGGAAAGAATATCCAGGACAATTCTGAAATTAAACAAAGCTAGAGTACTGACATTGAATGTTTTCCAGACTTACTAGAAAGCTATAGTAGTTAAGACAGCAAAATACTGGAGAAAAGTATAGACATATAGATAAAAGAATGAAAAGCACAGAAAAAAATTCACAAGTATGTGGTCAATTAATATTCAATATGAGTGCAGAGACAATTCCATGAAGAAAGGACAACCTTACAAATGGTGTTGGAACAATTAGAAAGCCATATGCAAAATAATGAATCATAATCCCCATCTTGTATCTTCTTTAAAAAACTAACTTACATAAGTCAAACAGAGAAAGTCAATTATCACATGGTTTCATTTACTTGTGGAACATAAGGAATAGCACAGAGGACATTAGGAGAAGAAAAGGGAAAATGAAGGAGGAGAAATTGGAGTGGGAGAAGAACCATAAGAGACTATGGACTCCGGGAAACAAACTGAGGGTTTTAGAAAGCAGGTGGGTAGGGGGATGGGTAAGCCTGGTGATGGGTATTAAGGAGGGTATGTGATGTGATGAGCACTGTGTATTGTACACAAACAATGAATCGTGGAACACTACATCAAAAACTAATGATGTACTGTACGGTGACTAACATAACATAAAAAATAATTGAAAAAAATCTTAAAATGATAACAGACCAGGGTGCCTGGTGGCTTAGCCATTTAACTGTCTGTTTTTAGCTCTGGTCATGATCCTAGTGTCCTAGGATTGAGCCTTGCATCAGGCTCCCCACCTGGGGGGGAACCTGCTTCTCCATCTCCCTCATTTGTGTACTCTCTCTCTTTCTCTCTTCCAAAGAAAGATATAAAATCTTTAAAGTAAAATAAAAATAACAGACTTAAGTGTGAAACCTAAAGTAACAGAAATTCTGGAAGAAAATGTAAGGGACAATCTTTAAAACACAGGATTTCACAAAGATTTCTTAGACACAACACAAAGAACATGACCTATTAACAAAATTTACTTAACAAAAATTGCTAAAATTGGATTTCATAAAAATTCAGAACGTCTGTTTTTGAAAAACATTATTAAGAGAATAAAATGATAAGCCACAGATAGAAAGTATTTGCAAATTACATACCTGATCAAGGACTTATGTCCAAAATGTAAAATGAACTCTCAAAACTCAATAATAATAAAGGACAAAATTAATTAAAAATGGACAAAAAGTTTAAACATACACTTCACCAAAGAAAATATACAGATGGCAAATAAGCACATGAAAGGATGTCCAAAATTATAGAACTGCAAGTAAAACCACAATGAGATACAACTACATACCTATTAAAATGTCTAAAATAAGTCAAAACAGGTAATGTCAAGTACAGTTGAGGATGTGCCGATATGGGGATTTTATACACTGGAGATGGGAATTGGCATATCCACTTTGGAAAACTATTTGGCAGTTTCTTGTACAGTTAAATACAGGTGAATTCGCATCCCAGACCTAGGTATTTACCCAAGTGAAAGAAAAGCCTATTTTATCACAAAGAGTACACACATACACAAAAAAAAATGTTACAGCAACAGTTCTCATAATTGCCTCAAATGAGAAACAGTTCCTTCAGTTGAAATGTCCTGCAATTGAAGAAGGGGTAAACAAAGTCTGGCACATTCCTATGGTGAAATGTTATTAAGCAGTAAAAAGGAACAAGCTATGAATTCAGGCAACAGCTTGGATGAATCTCAACCCCATATGCTCAGTGACAGAAGCAGGACACAAAAGACTGCAAACCACATGACTCAATGTGTATGACCTCTAGAGAAGGCAAGATTATATACTGGAGAACAGGTCAGTACTGGGCAGTAGCTAGGGTTGGGAGAGGTGAATACAGAGTAGTACAGGGGAAATTGGGGGCGATGAACTATTCAATGTTTCAAATGTGATGCTGGTTACAGGACTATATACCTTGGCTAAGACCTGCAGAACTCTACAATAAAAACAGTGTATTTTACCATATGTAAATTATGGCAATACAATAATTGAAAAAAAAAGCAATAAAAATAAGGATTCTAAAGAAAAAGGAAATAGAAAATCTGGATAGTCTTCTCTCCAGTGAAGAAAATACATTTGCAATTTAAAACAAACCAGCCAACAAAACAAAATCCAGAATCATAGATACAGAGAACAGATTGGTAGCTGTCAGAGTGGAGGGGGGGTTAAGGTGGAAGAAAGGGATGAAAAAGATCAAGAAGTACAAAGTGCTAGTTACAAAATAAGTATGCCATGGGGATGTAAAGTACAGCATGGGGAATACAGTCAGTAGTACTATAAGGCGACATCTGGAAGGTGACAGATGGTAACAAGACTTATGGTTATGTCACAATGTATACAAGGGTCAAATAACTATGTTGTACACCTGAAACTAATACAATAGTGTATGTCAATTATATGTACATACATACATATATGCATGTACATATATAAATTATTTCCCACAAGAAAAACTGCAAGCCCAAATAGTTTTGCTGCAAAATTCTAATAATTTAAAGAAGAAATTGCAACTATCTTACACAAAGTTTCAGAAAATGGATACAGAATTTTTGACAAGGCCAGGATTAACTTGATAATAAAATGAGCCCAAGATATCACAAGAAAAAGAGTATTGCTTTTACAGGAACAAAAACGCAAAAATTCTTAACAAATATTAGTAAATCAATTCCAGTAATATATAAGAAGTTTAATACTCCATGATTAAGAGGGTGCATCCCAAGACTGTGAGACTGGTTTAGAATCTAAAATTTGATCATGCCATTTCTGTGTGTGTGTGTGTGTGTGTGTGTGTGTGTGTGTGTGTGTGTTTTCCACACTCAAGAGAAGCCTATAAACCAAGTTCATCAAAAGAATCCTCTAATTTTTGTGCTGATATTCAATCCACACAGCAACCTTCCAATTTCCCATCTTCTCCTAGCTTGGGGCACTATCGTCGCTAGCCCATTAACTCAATGTTTTGGTGATTCTGCAAATGGCTCTGCCATCAATTTCTATTGTCTCTTTCCCATCCAAGTTCTTGGGATCATTCGACTCTTAACTCCACCTTACTTTCCAAAAAAAAACCAAAAACCAAAAACCAAACAAACAAACAAAAAAACAAACAAAACAGGTGCTTCTTGAAAAATCCTACTCCTGACATCAGTTGTCAGGAGAACTATGCACTTCTTTGCCTTGGTTTGGCTCCCTCCAGGAGACAACGCTGAGACAAAGACTTGAGGACAAGCAGTTCATCTGATGTAGTTTTGTAATATAAGTGAGGCTCAGTCGGGTGGAATCTGGAGCCTACAACCAAGAAAGAATTCTTGAGATGTCTTTGGTGCAAAATGGTGGTTTATTAAAGTATGGGGACAGGACCCGTGGGCAGAAAGAGCTGCTGCCCTGGGGTCTTGAGGAATGGCTGATTATATACTCAGGAGTTGCAGAGGTAAGGACAAAGGGGGTGTCCAGAAGGACTGTCATATGCTAATGAAGACTCTCTGGAGGCCTGGTTATTTTCAGGCCAGGGCTGTTTTCCCCCTCTCATAAAACACTAATATGAGGACAGTTGGGAGTTTCCTGGAGGAATGTTACATTCCTCCTATCAATCACACGTCCTTGTCAATGGACTGCAGGTTCAAAAGAAATTCAATTTTATTTACATTTCCTTCTGCCTCAGCCTCCCTCAACTTTATGGAGGGGAGGGTGATGTTAGGGCTTCAGGAAACTGAGTTATAGGTCTCTGGAAGTTAGGCTATTGATAAGAAAGCTTCTTCCCTGTAAATCACTAGGACATTTGTAAACTAATGGAGACAGGTCTTGTGGGATTGTGATCTCTGTAAGTTAACTATTTGTTTTCCCTTTTTAAAAAAATTATTTTAATTTTTTTTCAGTATTCCAAAATTCATCGTTCATGCAGCATACCCGGTGCTCCATGCAATACGTGCCTCCTTAATACCCACCACCAGGCTCACCCCCCACCCCCTCCCCTCCAAAACCTTCAGTTTGTTTCTCAGAGTCCACAGTCTCTCATGGTTTGTCTCCCCCTCCAATTTCCCCCAACTCACTTCTCCCCTCCTTCTCCCAATTTCTTCAGTTTTATTCCCTATGCTCCACAAGTAAGTGAAACCATGTGATAATTGACTCTCTCTGCTTGACTTATTTCATTCAGCATAATCTCCTCCAGTCTTGTCCATGTTGATACAAAAGTTGAGTGTTCATCCTTTCTGATGGAGACATAATACTCCATTGTATGTATGGTTCATATCTTCTTCATCCATTTCTCTGTTGAAGGGCATCTTGGCTCTTTCCACAGTTTGGCAACTGTGACCATTGCTGCTATGAACATTGGGGTACAGATGGCCCTTCTTTTCACTACATCTGTATCTTTGGGATAAATACACAGTAGTGAAATTGCAGGATCATAGGGAAGCTCTATTTTTAATTTCTTAAGGAATCTCCACACAGTTTTCCAAAGTGGCTGCACCAACTTGCATTCCCACCAACAGTGTAAGAGGGTCCCCTTTCTCCACATCCTCTCCAACACTTGCTGTTTACTGTCTTGTCAATTTTGGCCATTATAACTGGTGTAAGGTGGTATCTCAATGTGGTTTTAATTTGAATCTCCCTGATGGCTAGTGATGATGAACATTTTTTCATGTGTCTGATAGCCATTTGTATGTCTTCATTGGAGAAGTGTCTGTTCATATCTTCTGCCCATTTTTTGATGTGATTATCTGTTTGTGTGTGTTGAGTTTGAGAAGTTCTTTATAGATCTTTATAGTTCTTTATATATCAGCCTTTTGTCTGTACTGTCATTTGCAAATATCTTCTCCCATTCCATGGGTTGCCTCTTTGTTTTGTTGCCTGTTTCCTTTGTTGTGCAGAAGCTTTTGATCTTGATGAAGTCCCAAAAGTTCATTTTCGCCTTTGTTTCCTTTGCCTTTGGAGACATATCTTGAAAGAAGTTGCTGTGGCTAATGTCAAAGAGATTACTGCCTATGTTCTCCTCTAGGATTTTGCTAGAATCCTGCCTCACATTGAGGTCTTTTACCCATTTCAGGTTTATCTTTATGCATGGTGTAAGAGAATGGTCGAGTTTCATTCTTCTACACATAGCTGCCCAATTTTCCCAGCACCATTTATTGAAGAGACTTTTTTCCACTGTGTATTTTTTCCTGCTTTGTCAAAGATTATTTGACCATAGAGTTGAGGGTCCATATCTGGGCTCTCAACTCTGTTCCGTTGTCTATGTGTCTGTTTTTGTGCCAGCACCATGCTGTCTTGCTGATCACAGCTTTGTAGTAAAGCTTGAAATCGGGCAACATGTCCCCCATTTTGTTTTTCTTTTTCAACATTTCCTTAGCAATTTGGGTTTTTTTCTGGTTCCATACAAATTTTAGGATTGTTTGCTCCAGCTCTTTGAAAAGTGCTGGTGAAATTTTGTTTGGGATGGCATTGAAAATGTAGATTGCTCTAGGTACTATAGACATTTTAACAATGTTTATTCTTCTGATCCATGAGCATGGAATGGTCTTCCATCTTTTTGTGTCTTCTTCAATTTCTTTCATGAGTGTTCTGTAGTTCCTTGAGTACAGATCCTTTACCTCTTTGGTTAGGTTTATTCCCCGGTATCTTATGGTTCTTGGTGCTATAATAAATGGAATCAATTCTCTAATTTTCCTTTCTATTTTTTCATTGTTAGTATATAAGAAAACAACTGATTTCTGTACATTGATTTTGTATCCTGCCACATTACCGAATTGCTGCATGAGTTCTAGTAGTTAGGGGGTGGAGTCTTTTGGGTTTTCCATATAAAGAATCATGTCATCTGCGAAGAGAGAGAGTTTGACTTCTTCTCTGACAATTTGAATACCTTTTATTTCTTTTTGTTGTCTGATTGCTGTTGCTAGGACTTCTAGTACTATGTTGAACAAGAGTGGCAAGAGTGGGCATCCTTGTCATGTTCCTGATCTCAAAAAGAAGGCTGTCAGCTTTTCCCCATTGAGGATGATATTTGCTGTGGGTTTTTCATAAAAAGGTTTTATGAAGTTGAGGACTGTTCCCTCTATCCCTATACTTTGAATCATTTTAATCAGGAACAGATGCTATTTCTTGTCAAATGCTTTTTCTCCATCAATTGAGAGGACCATGTGTTTCTTCTCTCTTCTCTTATTGATTTGTTCTATCACATTGATTGATTTGTGAATGTTGAACCATCCTTGCATCCCACCTGGTCATGGTGGATAATCTTTTTAACGTACTGTTGGATCCTTTTAGCTAGGATCTTGTTGAGAATCTTGGCATCCATATTCTTCAGGGATATTGGTCTGAAAATCTCCTTTTTGGTGGGGTCTTTGCCTGGCTTTTGCCGCCAAAGAACAAAAACCTCCAAAGAACAAAAGCCTGTAAAACTGGTTTCCAGAGAGCTCAGCTCCTTGATAGGGAGGAGGAGGACTCAACCCAAGCAAGACTGACTGAAAAACAATGTGGCAGGCCCTTCCCCCAGAAAGCCAGCCAAAAGAATGAGAAGACAACCACCACAGGGTCTCCATAAAACTCTAAAACCCCAATATCAGGGGAAAATAATGTATTAAGATCCCGGTATTGTCCTAAAACCTGTATATTTCATAGATACAACTTTTTAATTTTTAATTCCTTCTCATTATTCTTGTTCTTTTTAATTTAGTTTTATTTTTATAAATAAATAAATGCTGAGCCCTCCTCCTGGGGCAACTAAGATGCCCTTCACTACCAAATCCCATCAGTCATGTGAGAACAAGGTAGGACAACACCAGGATCAATGAGTTCACTGGTTTTGTGACATAATGCCATTTCTGCATTACTTCTAATTCATGACCTGACCATTTTGCTCTGTGTGTGCTATAAAATTACAGATATTGTCCAAGTTTCTATCTTACACTGCTTCCCTTTGCCTTTTATTTACTTTTTTCTCTGCCTTGTAGCTATAGGGAATAAAAACAAAAACAAAAAAACAAACAAAACAAAAACACATTTGCCAGAGGTGAGATTAAGGTTTGGGCTCATGTGGTCAGAAAATTTGAACTCTTCTTGTAAAAAGTTCAAGCAAACCTTGTCCTTCCCTGCCTTTGCTTCAAGGACTGGATTTCAAATATTTAATAGTTTTTCACTGAAATTTAGCAAAGCAGGGTCAAGGGCCAAACATCTCTGTTCTTTGTTCTTGTTCTCTGCTCAGCAAATGAATGAACTCAAGACTCTCCCACCCATTGACAGAGGCATTGTGTGTCACAGTGGCAATGGCCATGAATGTGTCACAGACACACTTTGGCAATATTTTTAACCAGAGATGAGCCAGATACCTTGGATGAAAAATATTTCACAACAGGTGATCACAGTAGCTGTGAGATAATAAGACAAAAATGAGAAAAACTTCAGCAGAGCAACTCTGACAGTACAGCAGTGAAGGGTAAGACCCTCTACCTGGGAACACAGGATCCCTTGGAGAGACCCTAATGATGTGGGTAACAGTGGCAGAAGAAAAATTATTAAATTTCCTTACCCACTGACAAGCCCTTGAGAAAGGCAGTGATATTCCTCTAGGGACTCAATTACCTCCACCTGGAGGCTTTGCTAAGGGCAAAGGGCAATCCTTTAGCCTGACTGGCCCCTATCCCCAACCAGGATCCTATAAGTCTACTTTAACAATTCCTTTGGAAACTTTATCTCTAAACCATCCAAGATAAGTGTTGACAATCATCCCCAAGCATATGGCCTATAGATATGCATCTAAAGGGTCTCACTACAAAGGTTTTATTATCGTTAATGAATAACATTTTTCCCAAAAATAGCTAGCCCCTCAAGGTCCTGGAAACCTTGCTTCCAAAATTCCTTAGAGACTTATGCCATCCCTGACCCCCTCCCAACTTACAAGTATGTAATAGACCACTCCTCACAACCCTGGGTCAGCAGCTCTTTCTGCACACAGGTCCTGTCTGCATGCTTTAATAAACCACCATTTTGCACCAAAGATGTCTCAAGAATTCTTTCTTGGTCATCGACTCCAGATCTCACCCCACTGAACCTCACTTATATTCTAAAACTTCATCATTAAGGGTGAATGTCAAAGCCCCAGAGTCCTTGATGGACTACAGGTGTAAACTGGTTTCAGCAGCAGGACCAAGGAAGTGGGACCACATCAGACGACAGAGCATGTGGACCAGGGTGAAAATTCCACACTTAGATTCTCAGATCTCAATCTTTTTTTTTAAAGATTTATTTATTTATTTGGGAGAGAGAGAGTGCACACAAGCAGGAGGAGGGACAGAGGGAGAGGGCGAGAACCCCAAGCAGACTCCCCACTGAGTGCAGAGCCTCACTTTGGGTTCGATCCCACGACCCTAAGATCACACCCTGAGCCAAAATCAAGAGTTGGTCACTTAAACCCTGTGCTACCTAGGCACCCACATCAGATCTCACTCTTAAAAAGCTGGTACTAGGTGTTATATGCAAACAATGAATCATGAAACACTACGTCAAAAACTAATGATGCACTCTATGGTGACTAACATAACATTAAAAAAAAAAAAAAAAGACTAGTAACCTGAAGATGGAAACATAAGATCAGATCTAGAGACAATATACCTGGTTGGGGCACTTGGGTAAGAGGGCGGCCACAGCCCCTGAATGTGTAGCTCATATTTTCTGCATACTTTCCTGTGCCTGGCTTGGTTTCATTTACAACAAACTTTACTCATCATGCATCAGGACTGTTCTCAGAATCACATACCCTCTCACTGCTTCCCATCCTGATTGCCCAGTGCTGTGTGTGAGAACCCCAGGATGCAGTGTTTCTGGCCCAGAGGGGGGCCTCTAGCTATTGGGCTTTAGTCTGCAGTCCTGTGTGCTTCCCTCTCTTATGGCTATGTTCTTGGTTTCAATAAAATATTTCCTGACCTCCTGGAATCTTAAAAAGAAAAAAAAAGTGCCTTACTAGGATTAACACATGTAATTGTCACTAGACTATGATTCAGGTATTATTACTCTTCTCATTTTACAAATGAAAAAAGTTGAATGCAATTAAGGTTACAAATATTCCCCAAAGCCTCTCAGTCAGTGAGTGGGCAAACAAGGAGCTGAGCCCAGGCCCTTCATGGTAAGTGGTACCACGTGGTAGGAAGAAGGGAGCAGGGGTGGAAAGTGATGGAGGCTGTGATGTGTGATGGGCACCTGTGACAGGAGCCACAATGTCTTGAGTGGAAGGTTTCAATTCAGAGAAAAGAGAGGAAGGAACGATGCATGGGAAGATGGGAAAAGCAGATACGAGAGAGAACTCTGCTTTTTGCTGGAGGGGAAAGAAAGGATGAAGGGTTGAGCAGCAGGTGATATCATGGTAGAGCTATGGGGATGGGGTGCACAGAGAAGGAAGGGAGAAAGAAAAGGATTTGATGGTGAGGAGGAGATCCCACCCATCTTTGAGCAGACCCTCACTATCATCCTCTAGTGATAGCTGGCCATCTTGATTCTTCCCAGAGGGCTTGAAAACCCGATGCTCCCTGGCCTTGTCCCTGCCTTCCTCTACAACCCAAGCGGCCCAGCTATGGATGGTTTTGCCCACTGTCCAACCTTGTGGGCTTCCCCCACCCCATGCTCTTTTAGGGCTGGAAGACTGACATCATTCAGGATGATTCAAGGGACCACTTAAATACGACCTAAGTAGGATGGGATGGACCACTTGAACACAACCTAAGTAGGAAGGGATGGACAGACCTACTGACAAGAGCAACCACTAGTTGTGTGCTCTGGATACAAAACACTGGGGCCAGCACTGTCCAGGCCCCACTGTGCTTGCTTAATCCACACAGCAAAATGAGGAGTGCCATCTTATACCCCTATGTTGGAAATGAGAAAACTGAGGTATAGAGGGGCTTAAAACCTCCTCCCTCATCATGCAGGTTACCTTGGCTGAGGTGTACCGCACTGCTGTGCTCTCTGGGTTCATGCCCTGTAAGACCATGCTGCACCACCTGGGGGCACTTCTGCAGACCCAGGACCCCACACGCCTTGCATGGAGCAGTGCACCCTCTATCCATCCATTCATGTCCATCCAGTATTTCCTGATTTCCACCCTGGGCAGGGTCTGTGTTAGGCCTAGAGATTCACAGATGAAAGCAATACACTTCTCCTATCCTCTTCTCTCCCTCCTCACCTCCTCTCCTCTTCACTCCACTTATGGGCAACTCTGATGTTTGAAGGGTAGGCAGGAAAAAAAGAAAAAAAAAAAAACCACCAAGAGGATTGGAGATCAGAGAGGTTAGAGGCCAGAAAGAACCATGGCTAGAGATCATTCTAGAAAGTTACTTTTCTAATGACAGAACGGAGAAGCAAAACTGATTGGGGGCAATGTCAGTCTAGCTTATGATGACGACAGACCACACCACAGCATTTAGAGTCTTCCAGTGATACTGCACTGTATCAACGTTGGGCTTTCCCCCAGAGTTTCTCTGCAACCTGCTCCCTTTGAAAATGCAACTGATAAACCATTGGCTTGGCTCCCATCTGATGCCTGGGATCGGAATTTCAATGTGAGTATGAAACCCAAAGGAGTTCCATTTGACACATCCCCATCAATTTGAGGTTTATTTGCCTGAAGGCCTCTGACAGATATAGCTATCTCGACTGGGTTCTGAGATTTTATGAGGGAGTTTTGGTGAGAAATGCTATTTTAAGCACCATTTAGGCTTGGCTCAGACTGTTTTTATGGGGAAAGTTATGATTCTTGGTAATTGCTGGAGTTAACTTTTAACGCCTCCTCCTCAGATGTCAGCGTGGGCTTCTCTGCCTCCTACAGTCCCATCATGGCTGCTGCTGCCTGGTATCATCCCCTCACCATCAGCCCCTGGTCTCTAGGTTGACATTATTTATAAACTAATGACGGAGCAATAAATATTGTAGTAAATAGTTGTGGGGTGACATTGCTGAGCTGAAGTTATAGGCAGCTGGAGAGTGTTTCTGTGTGAAATTGCTTTCGCCATTCTTCCCATTACAATGACCTACGATGTACATAAAAATGCTTCGGCCACCCCCTCCCCAAATGCATCGCCAGTTCTTAATAAGATCAATAGAGCTTTCAATGGAAACCACTTGATGTGCACTCTATCCTCTGAGAGTCCCTTGGCAAGCTTTTATGTTGAATTCAAGAAAACCTAGTACCCATCCTAGATGGGCACATTTCTAATTTTTTGCATAGGGTATTTACTAATGTTTGCTCCATCTGAGATTCCCTGCTGGTGGATGTTGGGATAGAGTCATGCAGTACCTTCTTAAATGAGCTCGCATCGGGGTACCTGGGTGGCTCAGTCATTAAGCATCTCCCTTCAGCTTGGGTCATGATCCTAGGGTCATGAGATCAAGCCCCACATCAGGCTCACTGCAGGGAGCCTGCTTCTCCCTCTCCCACTGCCCCTGCTTGTGTTCCCTCTCTCACTGCGCTTTCTCTGTCAAATAAATAAATAACATCTTAAAAAAAAAAAAAAAAGAGCTCACATTGCAGGAGGAGGGAAAGCATATGCAAGAAATTCAACACACATACAAAGTAACTAAGATCTTAAAAGGTGCAGTGAGAGGCATAGATTAAGATAAGTTATTTTTAAACACTCTAGGTCAGGGAAATATTCCTGAAGGGGACCACATTTGCCTTCTGCCTTGACTGACGTGTAGGATGTCAGCTTTCCCTTGGTGGCTACAGTCTCTCACATTTGACTGGTATCCAGCCTGTTCGATTTGCTGTCATCTTCATTCCCTTTGTTCCTCATGCATGTATCTTTGGGAGCTAGTTCAGGCATCATCCCTTCCAGGAATCCTCCACTGGTAGCCCAGTCATGGCCAGGAACCTCCATTCTGCTTCTATAATAGGCATATCTATATATTTTCACATTGTTGTGTATTGGACTTTTTTGCATGTGTGTCCTGCACATCCTGTTGTAAATCTTTTATTATAAAGACAGTGTCTCATTCATTGTGTAGCCCCTGTGCCAACATAGATCTTGCCACATGGTGGAACTCAATAAATGTTTAATAAATGGGTTGGGTGGCTGGCGACTGGATGGAAATGAAATATATTCCAAGTGCATGGAACAATAAGAGCAAATACCTTCAAGTAGGAAGGGCAAGGTATATAAAAAGGAATAGTAGGGGATATGGTCATAAAGGAGCTGTATCTGAAGGGTATCAGGCTGAGAATTAGGGAATCTGTCTAGGATGCGATAGATGATCATGGTCAACTAATGGGATAATTGTCTACATCAGTAGAATTCTATCTGTGGTCATGCCTGTGCTTTGGGGTAAGATCTACCCCTCTCTTTACTCACCCCAGGATTTAAAAGGAAGCTTTCAATTTTGTACATGATCCTGTCTTAGCTACAGCAATTAGTCAAGGGGTGGACAGTGAACTAACCAGGGAACCCTGCCTTCTGGTTTAACCAAGGATGTACACATGACCCAAATCAGTGCTCCTGGAGAGTTCTATGGGATGGTTGTCCAACCAGCACCAAGCAGGGAAATGTCTTTCCTTTCCTGGTGGTACAGCTCTGAAGGTGTGTGCTATTGTTGACCAAATCCTTCACCACAGAGAAAAATGGGTCTAAAGTTTCAGATTCAAAGTGCCACACAAAGAGGAACAAAGGTAAGAAGAGAAGACCCTGGTGCCAGGTGTCTCAACCTACAGCCTGTCCTTTCTGGCTAAGCCAGTTGAAGCTGGGCTTCTATAACCTACAATCAGATTCTTGGAGTTGATAGCCTCTCTCTCACCCTGATGCCACCAACAGCAGGTCTTAAGGTGACCTCAGAGACAACCCAAACAGCCCAAACAACCCCTGCCTTATTACCCCACACTGTCTCAAAACCTATTCCAGAAGAGAGATTGTAATAGGAAGTGAACATGCATTTTCCTCCCGCGAGAGGCATCAAGATGGAGCCCATCATGTCTACACCTGTTTATCCTCATCCTTAGGGGAGTGTTTATTGGTCAAATCCTCCCGAAGAGTCCCAGCATCTCATGACATCTGCCATCACTGAGATTCATAAAGAGAAGCAGTCAGAAGAGGACTACTTCAACTCTCCTTCACCAAATCATCCAACCAAATAGCACATTGACCCATGAACTCTGTCTCTCTTTTGTGATGATGAATGAATGGACCCTGTCTCTATTTAAAGCTAACCACTCCACATCGCACTGGATCCCATCTCCTCTCACCCAGGAGGACTTTGTTCTTGTACTCAATCCTCCTCTCTCGTACACCATCAAGTTTTCCTCTTTCCCCTGGATCAATCCCAGTTATTTATAAACCTATTGTAATACCTCCCAACTTCACAAAAGGGAAAAGTACTGCTGACCTCCTATTCTCTTCCAGCAATTGCCAATCTCTTTTCCTTTTTAAAAGCCAAACTTCTTTAAATAGTTAGAAATAGAAGGCTTTCAATAAGACAGATGATATATATATAAACTAAACCAGACTTTGGTGTTTAAGAGACGTAACAAAATAACATCACCTTCTCCAGAGTCTCACAGTCAAAGACAGAAGATGTCAGGAGTCATGCGTTAAGGGGTATAATAGTATAGAACAACTTCTGTATCTGTTGCAGACTTTTTGCTATGGCATGCAATAACAGGAAGAAAAGAAGCAAGAGCTAGCTGAGAGACCTAATAAAAAATAGACATTTCAGACTCTTGCCTTGGCATTAATTTGCATCTCATTAACATCAAGCTGATAAGAGGTCTTATTTCCACATTTATTAAAGAATTATCTCTTTTCAATGGTACTTGAGTCCAATATTATACACATTGCACATGAAATGCAGATGAAGTTTCAAACCCATCATACCCTAGGTTTGAAGGCAAGAAATGAGCTGATAACAATTATATGTAATTTCTCAAGCCACAGACTAGATGTCATTTAATCTATTTAGTTTCCCAAATAACCCTGGCAGAATTAATCATTTCTTCCTTCTAGTCCTATGAAGTTTCTGAACATACTTCTCTACTGTAGGGTAGAATGTGATGGAAGGAGAGTCACAAGTTGAAATACCATGGTAGTGTACTCAACTACAAAACGGGTGTGTGAGAGAGTCTATCATTTATAATGTGGGAGAAGATTAAAAAAAAATAAGCAATGTACAGTAATTATCAAAATCCCTGGTGCTAAGTGCCTGTTAATTATTCCATATAATGATTCCCTGCTTGTGTTCCAAAACAAAGCTGGCCAGCAGTCCCCTGGCCAGACACCTTACTCCCAAATAATCACAGTTTAAAGAGCCAGGAGTCTGGCTGTAAGTTTTTGTTTTGTTTTGTTTTGTTTTTTGTTAGTTTGTTTATTTCTTTGTTTTTTCAAAGAAAATAGGAGAGAGGATGAGCAATAGACCTTATTCTCTAATGAGGGGATCTCTTCTCAAGGGGTAACCAGACTTTTTTTTTAACCTAGTTGTAGGACTAACTACCTAAACATAAAGAAACAAGAAGAAACAGCAATTCCATCAGCAGTTGCTCTGTTCAGTTCCTTCTCTTATAGGGAAATGGAACACAGGTTCACCCATGACGTCACGCAGCATGACCAACATTGTACATGCCATTTCGATGTCAAAGTACAACAGTGTGTTCAGAACTAAGGCAGAAGTGAACATGGTAATGGGAGATAGATTATATAGATGTATAGAACTACCCATTGCTAGATTAAGTGGTCCACCACTTACTATAGATTTTGGTTACTTTTTTAATACAATGAATCTTCTCAAATATTATATCAGCTATCAGTTTTTACTACCATGGTTCTGTCTGCCTTCATCAACCTGAACATGTTATTACCACCATAGGATCTAAACGAGGACTGGAAGGGTTCTTTTATCAATAAAAATAAATGTGAGGGCAGTGCAAGCATTCTGTGATGTTTATTCTGGCTTCTGTTTACCACTTCGGCTTGGAAGAAGGGAATGTGGACTTGAAGGAGCACTTCTGATAAGGTGCTCATGCATGTTTATAATCCATATGTCACATATGCTTTCTCAGAGGACACAGAGCACAGAAAGGAAGGGACGCCATCTTACAGGCAGGTTACTGTGGGCAGAGAAGAATCAGAATTCAGGCTATTTGTGCATCCGATTTTATGGTTCATGTTTGACTCAGCCTTAGCCTCCTTCTCCCACCCTCTACAATTAGCATTTCCCTACCTGGGATTTCACAGACCAGCAATAAACAAACTCTAAGTTTCATTTCCATAAAATGACTGAAGATGGGTCCCCTGAGTGAAGACCGCCTTCCACCCTTCATCTTAAAAATTTAAACCAGCAGATTTGATAATAAATGTTAAGGGTGTGCAATTAACATACAAAGTGGCAGCTGGAAAGGGCACAGCAGACAGGCGTCTGGCTGGAGTCACTTCTGTGCCCTGGAGATACAAAATAGCTAATAAATGCTGTTCTCTATTTATGTGTTGCCTTCTGAGACACTCTTCTTTGAGTGTTTTCTTCGTAGAGAGTTCATCTGGCCTCAAGAACTCACCCCAAAGGAGGGAGAGGCCACTGTTTTTTCTTTAGATTGGCAGGTAGAGAAAGTAGATAAACTAAGAGATTATGTGAATTCCCCCAAAGAAGACAAAAGGCTAGGGTAACTTTCTTCTTCCTCTCCTCCTCCGCCTTCTTCTTCTTCTTCTTCTTCTTCCTCTTCTTCTTCTTCTTCTTCTTCTTCTTCTTCTTCTTCTTCTTCTTCTATGTCAGGTGGAGTTGAAGATAAGCTCATCCCTTGGGCTGAAATAATCTATTGACATATGTAAAATGCTTGCAAAGCAAGCCCACACACTGTAAGTGCTAAATAATAGCCAGGACCACACCTTCATCATCACCATCACCACCACCAGAAGGCTTCCTCTATTTGTCTCATACAACCAAGCAAACAGAGCCTGTGTCAAAACCAACTGAACATCTAGGTTGTAGAGATGGGAGCTGGTTCCTGGTAAATAATAGCTCAGTCCCTGGGCTATACTTTGTGTAATAAAAAATAACTGGATGAAGAGCTAATGAGGTAGTCTGGTTCTATAGCTAAAAGAATTTAAAAAATTAGGTCAAATAACTTAGGTAGTCAGAATGGCTACTCCTCCACATTGTTGCCATAGGACATCTACTGAGTTAATGGAGTTCTCTGTCCCTCAGAGTCCTCATCTGCAAACCTGGGGTCATACCATCAAAGTCATGGCTGTGTGTAGAGAGGAACTGAAATAATGCATGCAAAATATTTGCCACTGGGGCTGATGTCAGAGAAGTGCTCTGGAAGGGACAACTAACTGGTTAAAGGACAAATCCATGGCGGTTCAGGGCATAGACTGTGGGTGGAGTCCAAATGACCTGGGTTTTAGTCCTGGTTCTGTCATCTATTTTCCTTGCACAAGGCATCCTTCTAAACTCATATTCTTTCACATACAAAATGATAAAAATCATAGTGTGTACCTTATTAAATTATTGTGACCCTCTTCCATGAAAGCAGTTAATAAATGTATATTCCTATTTCTATTATTAACTGGTTAATAACTGCTAACATTCATTTAGTCCTTATTATATACTAGATTTGGATAAAAATACTCTTCATGTACCATCATAATTACCTCTCCCAGAAACCATATGTAATAGGTAACAGGATTATCCTCATTTTATTTTTTCTTTTTTTAAAAAAATATTTTATTTATTTGACAGAGAGAGATCACAAGTAGGCAGAGAGAGAGGAGGAGGAGGAAGCAGGCTCCCTGCCAAGCAGAGAGCCTGATGCGGGACTTGATCCCAGGATCCTGAGATCACAACCTGAGCCAAAGGCAGAGGCTTAACCCACTGAACCACCCAGTCGCCCCAGATTATCCTCATTTTAATAAAGAAATCAAGTTAGAGCATATAACCTGCCTAAGATCCACATTTAATATTGTCAGAGCTGGAATTCAAAACCACTTTAAAAATGCCTGAAAAGAGACAATCAAATTAAATCTAAAGTAAGCAAAGGGAATAATTAAAATAATTAATAATAATATTAATAAACCAGAAATCAATGAAAGAAAGCAGACAAGCATAAGGATGTCAACAAATTAAAACTTGGCTTGGGATTTGTCTATGTCCTAAGTGATTCAGAGATTCCGTTTCCAATCTTCTTTCCTGCCTTTCCTCATTGAGAAGTTTCCATAATCTATCAAGAGTTTAGTTGTAGTGAAAAGAAGGGCCATATGTACCCCAATGTTCATAGTAGCAATGTCCACAATAGCCAAACTGTGGAAAGAGATGAGATGCCTTCAACAGATGAATGGATAAAGAAATGTGGTCCATATATACAATGGAATATCACTCAGCCATCAGAAAGGATGAATACCCAATTATTGCATCAACATGGATGGGGCTGGAGGAGATTATGCTGAGTGAAACAAGTCATGCAAAGAAAGTCAGTTATCATATGGTTTCACTTACTTGTGGAACATAATGAATAGCATGGAGGACATTAGGAGAAAGAAGGGAAAAATGAAGGCAGGCGAATCAGAGGAAGAGATGAACCATGAGAGACTATGGACTCTGAGAAACAAACTGAGGGTTTTAGAGGAGAGCAGGTGGAGGGATAGGTTGGTCTGGTGATGGGTATTACATGGAGCACTGGGTGTTATACGCAAACAATGAATCTTGGTACACTACATCAAAACTAATGATATACTTGTATGGTGACTAACATAACATAATAAAAAATAAAATTTTTTTTTAAAAGATATGGAAACAAGCTACAATTGTAAATAATGCTACAATTTAACAAAATTTAGTTCTCATCTTTTTCTGGATTCCCTTAATGTTTCATAAGCACATTTGCATTAACAAAATCTAAACTTAATTCATGTCTCTACCCCTCCTCTTGAACTACACACAGGATCTTAGAACACCTTCCCTCAGATCATCCCTCCCCTGTGTTAATTACATTATTTAACACTTTCATTTCACAGTGTGGTTAAAATCTAAAATTACTCATTACCATTTTCATGGGCATTGTTTCACAGGCTAGTTCTTGTTTGGGTTTTCCCCCATGTTGATTGATTTGCTTGCTTTCACTAGCTCATACCATGCTCAGAGTTTAAATTGCATTTTTCTAGAGTCTAGGATTTAGTAGTTTCCTTAGTCAAGGTATGTGAGTGGCAATCCTCTGGGGGTTTTCCTTCTTTTTCTGGAGGGAAAAGAGTTATGAAAATGTCCTTCACTTTTTTTCTTGAGGGATAATTTAGCTCAGTATAAAATCCAAGGTTGGTGCACTTCCTGTATGCACTGAAGGTACTATTACAAGTCTTCTGACCTCAGCTGTCACTGTTCAGAAATCACTGAAATCATTATCAACAGAATTGATATTTCTCTGCAGCAAATCTGTATTTTCTCTTTGGTTGTTTTAAAAATCTGCCTTCCTGGGGTGTCTGGGTGGCTCAGTTGATTGAGCATCCTATTCTTGGTTTTGACTCAACTCATGATCTCAGGATTGTGGGATCAAGCCCTCTGTTGGGCTCCATGCTGGGTGTGGAGTCTGCTTGAGATTCTCCCTCTCCCTCTGCCCCTCACCTTGCTCCCACTGTCTCTCACTGACTCTCTCTCTCTCTCTCTCTCTCTAAAAATAAATAAAATCTTAAAAAACTGTGGAAAGAGCCAAGATGCCCTTCAACAAACAAATGGATAATGAAGATCTGGTCCATATCTTCACAATATTTACAATGGAATATTATGCCTCCATCAGAAAGGATGAATACCCAACTTTTGTATCAACATGGACAGGACTGGAGGAGATTATGCTGAGTGAAATAAGTCAAGCAGAGAGAGTCAATTACCATATGGTTTCACTTACTTGGGGAGCATAAGGAATAACATGGAGGACATGGTGAGAAGGAGTGGAGAAGGATGTTGGGGGAAATCGGAGGGTGAGATGAACCTAAGAGACTATGGACTCTGAGAAACAAACTGAGGGTTTTGGAGGGGGATGGGGGGTTAGGTGAGCCTGGTGGTGGGTATTAAGGAGGGCATGTATTGTATGGAGCATTGGGTGTGGTGCATAAACAATGAATCATGGAACACTGAAAAAATAAAGTTAAAAAAAATCCCCTTTCCCTTTGGTTTTCCTTTCAATATGATATACCGAGGAGTGAGTTTATTTTTACGTTTTGGTGCCATACTTATCATTGTTTCTTGAATATAAAGATACATATTTTTCATAAATTCCAGAAAAATTCTCAGACATTCCTCCTTTGCATATGGCCTTGCCCCATCTCTATGGCCTCTGGAACTCCAAGAGGTGAGCAGGACATTTTCAAACTGCCTTCTACGTATTCTAACCTCTCTTCCAGATTTTCTCCACACTATGTGGGATAGTCTGGGTAAGGACTCTTAGGCCTGTCTCACCATTCACTAATTCCTTCTTCAGCTGATATTAATATTATGTTTAATCTCTCCATTATCTGAGGGCATCCCAACTAACAGCAACATTTTTATTGCTCTTCATTGTAGAAAACTCAACAGATTCTTTTTCAAATTTGGTCATTCTTTATTTATAGGTCTTTAGTTTTTTTTTAATTTTTAATTTTAGGTCTTTAATCATTTAAATATGCTTATTTTATACCAATTTTCAGATTGCCTATTATCTTAGCTTCTAGGCAACTAATCCTGTTGTCTGTGTCATCCACAGACTCTCCCACACAGCAAATACTTTCAATCTAGTTGCTTACCATTATCTGTTTGCTTATTTTTTGGTATAAACTCATCTCATCAAGAGCTTTAAGGCTTTGCTTGTTTTCCCCTGAAAATATTTCCTGTTTGTGTTTTAAGTCTGTTCTTGAAGAAAAGTCTGAACTCCCTTGAGTATCTTCATCCTGGGGCTAACTTTTATGCTACTTTCTTGGCCCACACAGGTAATGGTAAATTAAGGCCCACGTCCACTCGAAGCAAAGTCCTGGGTTCTCCAGCCACAAGGAAGGCTCTAGTGTTCCTTCTTGGAGCCCAGGCAGAAACTAACTCCCTCTTCCAGATTTTTTTCCAGTTTTTCTGTTCTATGGAAACTTTGCATTAGAAATCCCTTATTCTTTATTTATTTCTTGGCTAAAAGATAACTCTGACATAGAATCTAAATGAAACTCAGCAGTTAATAAAGGACTTTTTAAAATCAAGGGTCTGTTGATCAGATACTTTGTGAAGATTATCCCTGAGCTAGCCAATATATCTTCCTAGACAAAGAAGGAAAATAGTAGCAAATATAAGCATACCTGTTAGCATAAAAATTAAGTTAAATCTGCATTTCTTCTGTATCTTACCATCACAAAGCTGAGTTTCTTTCAAAGGAACTTTGCTAAAATAAGCAAAAGACCTTCTTGTAACACTGAAATATTTATAATACTATAGCCACCAGAACTCTTGACCTGCAACCTTCAGACTAGCCTGTATTTGCTGTATAACAAACATTCTTACGTTTGTTCCATAACAATGGATTTATTGCCTTACATTTTAAACAATGTTGTCTTAAAGGTTTATCTTATCTACCTAGTATAGTGATAAAGTGACTCACTATAATTTTCTCACTATAACATCATTGATTTAGTCCTAATTAGCTTGATCTTTATAAAAAGACCATAAAGACATTCTTAAAATGAGTCAAGTGGCTAAAATTATAGCTAACCTTATAAGACATATTAATAAAAGAAAGCAGGTGACAAATGGATTCACTTAAATATATGAAATCTCAAGTTGGACCTGAAATTCTGTCTATTCGGTGTTCAGGCCTTTACGGTAAGGTCTGGGCTGTAATCCCATGTGTCATGGATCTAGAACCTCCTCCCATTTCATGGGTAGCTTTAAGACCCACACATCAAGTTATGTGACAGCTTTATAGGCTGTCAACTTAATTTAGCTGGAAATACATTTTTCAAAATCTCATCTGCATGGTTTTTTGGTTCACACTGCCCTCAAGAAACATTTTGGCAAGACTTCAAAGGGAGAAGGGTAGTGGAGGCCACATTAATGCTTAGAAGGTCCAGGTACTGCAAGCTTGTCATGACCTCCTGTCTCATCTTTTTGGCACAGGGCTGGTAGTGAGCCCCCAGCTTCCTACACTCACAGAACTTTCTTCAACTTCTCTGAAACTTCCTGGTGGCTCCCTGCCAAAGGACGCCAACTTCCCCCTGCACATCTCCTCCACTGTTGCATGTGAAAGCTTGGAGGGAGTGAGACAGACAGACTCCAGTTCATCCTCGCAGGTTCCAGTCTGTCCTTGTTCTCCCCCACTTCACAACCTCGTTTGCCCACTCCTTGTTGTGTTCACTTCAAGCCCAGCACCAGATGCAACAGCACTGCCTTATGGAGACAGCTTCACCAATCCTCACATGTGCATAAAGTCAAATATTTATGATAAGCTCCTTATTCTCTACCACTCATGGTGGTTTCCCTTCTCTAATCAAATCCTGACTAACACAGGTACCAAGCCCTCTACCACACTGCTCCTCAGGGCAGTTACAGCATCTACATTGGTGCTTCCTACTTGGGTTTTCATTTTTTGCTTCTTTCCTGGTACCTGAGAATTTCATTCTCTTTATTATTACCCTGTGGATGCAGTGATTGAAATGTAATGTTTTATTGAAAAATTGTGCTTGCTTGGAGGAGGAGCATCTGCAGGCTGGCCGAGAGGCACCATATTGTCAGAAAAAGAAGTACTTTCTGGTTCACCAATCCTATTACCCCTACTGAAGTCCCTTTGTAAACACTTCCACCTTCCAGGAAAAATTCCATATGAAGCCACCTGTGAGGAACTCCATCTGGGAGAAGGAGCCCATCCAGGACCTTTCTCATGTCCTGAAAATATTGCTAGTTAATGGAGACTCTCTTTCTTCCAGGTTTTGGCTCTACAGGTTCAGCCTTGGGCTCTGGTTCCTTGAGCAGAGAACAGACATTGGTGTTAAAGCTGTGTTTTTCCCAAGTCACTTTAGAATAAATGGTTCTCATCACAGTTTTAATTTCCTTTCAAAGGCAACACAACCTCATTTCATGTACAGAAAACATACCCCTTATATTAATATCACTTATTGCCAACTCCTTGCAGAGCTTAAATTAATTACAAAGAGGCGTTAACTTAGCTAAGGATGGCTCAATATGTACCATCTTCAAATATATTAATCCCCAAATACATTAATAAGATCTTCAGCTTTTTTTTCCTGATGGATGTTGTTCATTTGGGCAGTGTTCATAGTGTGGGGGAAGCTTCAAAGAGAGTGTGCTCAAGGAGGTGTCTCAGTTCACCTCACCATGGGAGACACAGGGGGTAGCAGGTGTGTGTTAAAGTTCTGAGATTCACACTTTGTACCTCTGAGTCTCTGATCATGTGTTGGAAGAGGTCATTAAGAGGATATGACCATTACTTAACCCACAAGTTGGCCCTGGACAATTAGAGGCAACTTGCCATCTCCTGTCCTGGGAATGTGTGCTCTGCCCCTGTTCCCACAGTGGGAGCCATTTTCAAGGATGCAGCCTTGAGAGAGTAGGGTGTTTTTGACACCTTCTGGACACTGGATGTGACTGAACCCCATTAAAGCCTCTGTATAAACTGTCAAGATTTGGCAGGCAAATGCAAAGATCTAGTTATCTAACATCACTCAAGGCAAGCCTTGTATATAGATTCCCTTGCTTACGAAAACTGCACCTACCAATCTGGAGTGGCCTGCCTCTTTCTTCTGTCTCCCTTGACCTCTGTGTATGGTGATAATTTCAGATTTCAGTCAGGGAATCCTGAGGTTACAAACCAACATCATGCTATTTCATCTACCCTGAAAACTGTTTCTCCAGACCCACTTTATGTCTGGCAACATTTTCCTGTTTTCATCAGGTATATAGAATACCATCTCCTTTGGGGGTCTTCCCTGGTCTTTTTTTTAATAGAATACATTCTTCTGCCCCAACAGAACCAGATATATTTATTGCCTCCTGAGAGTTCCCTTTTCTTTTGTTAGCACCTCCCTGAGATCATGTGTCATTTCTTCTTTCACTGTAATCAGATGAGCACATCACTCTTCTCATCTCCCCTCTAAAATATGAGGGAGAGAGAGAGAAAGGAGGAGAGAGACATAGGGACAGAGAAGGAAAGAAAGAAGGGGGAAATATGGGAACCAGTAAAAGAAAAAGCAAGAATCAAGTATTCCAAGTTGTGAGAAAGTAATTACAATCTATGCAACTATCAGCAGGAGAGAGTATAGAGAATATATTTTCTACCAATGTTGATTTTTATGGACTGGCAAAAGTAAGGTAACAATTGATGACTTTTGAAGATGACACTTTTGGGATTAATGGATGTCTGTATAATTTGCATTGACAGCATTTACCACATATTCATGTGACCTCTGCTCTCATCCAACATTTGATAAAAATCTTAAGAAGTTGGACAGCTTCTGTTTAACTGAATTTTGTACCAGAGAGAGCTGAGGTGAAATAATATGCCATCTCATTTAGTATGTGGCAGAGCTAGACCTAAGAATATTGACTTCTGTTCTAGTAATATGTCTATAGAATCTATCTGAATTATATAATGTTGAATCAGAAAGGAAGTAAACATAGACTCAAGGAAAACTGAGACTATCTGAAAGATGATATAGAGCATAGAGAATCACCATAAAGAACTGGGAAGCAGTGCCAAAGAGCCATCTTGGTATTTGGAGAATAGCATTGTGTTGGCCTCTGACCTTGACATCATCACCCACTGAACACTAGGTTGGATGAATCAGAACTGTAAGCCCAGGCACAGTAGGGTGAAGGGTTCTGTGACACTGGAGAAACAGAACAAGTCTTCAGAGCTCCCCAGCATGGCCTGGCTAGGCGGAGGACATCCATGTGGTCATGTGGCACAGTGGAAACATTTTATCAGAGACAGCTGAGTTTGGATCCCGGCATTGTTGCTACGGCTAAGGCCCTTCTCCTGGCGAAGACTCCGTTTTCTCATTTGTTAAATGTAAATGATAAACTGCTCCATACCAGGAAAACAAAACAGGATTTTATACGTAAAGCATCCATCCCATAATAGCTTAGGGAATCTTCCATCTCCACCTTCATTCTCATGGGGAGGGGAAAAAACAAAGCATACAATAAATAAGCTCATGGGGGGAGGCATTTTGCAAGGCCTGCTCACATCTTGTGTTCTAATGTAAAATATTGTGTGAACATCTAAGGTGAACTGAGTAACTAATAAATGTTTGTACTATGAGTTCCCGTGTTGTCAACCAGCACTTACACAGAAATGTAAATACTTTACCTTTTGTATTGGCTGAAACCCCGTTGCTCATAATTCCCTTTAAGTAAGTTCTGCCTTGGCACACAGAAGAACAACTCCTTCCAAGTATTTTGCTCTGGAAAGCTTATTGGAGCAATTAGAGATATATTGTTCTACACCTATCAGTCAACACTGCTGTTTAATTCTCGGCCTACCTCACCAGCTATAATAGAATAAAGGTTTACAAGACAATCCCAGGGCTAAATCCAAAGCCACCTTAGGACCTGCAGAGCCAGCTGCATTTAAAATGCATACCTGTGGTTCCAAACGTTAAGCACTCCATCTAAATGAAGGGGGCCTCGCCTCTGCACTGTGTGTGCTAGAAAGTAATAGAAACTTAATAGCAGCCAAGTGTCAGAAAGACCCTAATCACAGAAAAGCAGAGGGGAAAAAAAGATAAAGTTTGCCTCAAGAGATTTCAGCAACCATGCTCTCTAAGAGATAATAAGGTTGGAAGTTTTTCAGAAATTGGTAGTGGGAGGCACCGAGAGTGATTAAAGAGAGAAGCTGGGAATAAGATGGCCTTGGCTCAACTTCTGGAGGCAGGGCTATTTGCCAGGTGACTCGGGCAGGATAGAACTTAACATCCAGGGCAATCAGTTCCTGTAGCCATAAACGGGCACCATAACCCATCAGTTAATGGTGGTTCTCCTTTTGTAGCTCTCTCTTTAAAAGACAGTGTGGGACAGTTGGAGGAAAGTGGGCTTCACAGATCCAGGTTCAAGTCTTAGGGTTAAAAAGTTGCACCAGCTGTGCAACTTTAGGCAAAAACAAAACAAAACAAAAAGGCAAATGAGTTTCAAATTAACTTTCTGAGTCTCTGTAAATAGGTTTCCTAATGCCTCAGGTACTGATGCCATAAAAAAAATAAGTGGGGTTGCATATATTCAGCATGTGGAATGATATCCTAGTCTCTGTTAACTATGTTGCAAAAGAAAGAGATATAATAATCATTTGGGTTGTTGTAATAACCACTTTCTTCTGGCTTTCTCCCTCCAGGCTCACAAACTGCCCTCCTGGATAGCTTCATGATGCGGAAAGGTACTAGAAGTGAGAACTAAGCTCTGCCCAGGCTCCACCTTCACCAACGATATGATGTAGCATGGAAGTCAACCTCTCTGAGCCTTAGTTTCTTCATCTTTCAAATAAGCATGGTAGAGCCACTCTGGAAAACAGTATGGTTAAAAATTGAGCTACCCTATGACCCAGAAATTACTCTACTAGGTATTTATCCAAAGAGTATAAACATAGTGATTTGAAAGGGTACATGCACCCCAACATTTATAGCAGCAAGGTCCACAATAGCCAAACTATGGAAAGAGCCCAGATGTCCACCAATTGATGAATGGATAAAGAAAATGTGGCACACACACACACACACACACACACACACACACAATGGACTATTACTTGGCCATTAAAAAATGAAATCTTGCCATTTGCAATGATGTGGATGAAACTAGAGGATATTATGCTAAGTGAAGTCAGTCAGTCAGAAAAAGACAAATACCATCACTCATATGTTGAATTTAAGAAACAAAACAGATGAACATGGGGGAAGGGAAGGAAAAAATAAAATAAGACAAAATCAGAGAGGGAGACAAGGAAACAAACTGAGGGTTGTTGGAGGGGTGGTGGTTGGGGGATGGGTAATTGGGTGGTGGATATGAAGGAGGGCAGTTAATGGAATGAGCACTGGGAGTTGTATGCAATGGATGAATCACTAAATTCTACCCCTGAAACTAAAAATACATTATATGTTAATTAATTGATTTTAAATTTAAAAAATAATAAAATAAAGTAAAGTAAATATGGTACAGTAGCCCTCATTTAGTGGTTGTTCTGTAGAGCAAAAAAGATGGAGTGTGTGAAAGCATTTTATAACTTGTGAGGACCATACATCTATTAGTGGTTTTAGTGGTTAAAACCGCATTAAGGGAACACAAGGTCTTGGAGACCTTAACTGACTTGCTCAAGGTCATGCATGAGCACAGACACAGAGAGCAAGAATTGAAGTAGAAATTTAAAGTTGGAGAACCTGACAAAATCACATTTCCTAATTCACAAGAGGCAATGAGTGATGCTAAGGACTGTTTTACTTGGTACTATTCTCAAATCATATACACAAACCATATGCTATATTTGCATTGTATATATACTCATAGTATGCACATATATATTACACATGTGTATATTGATATGTATGATACATAGGATGTATGTATGTACAAACATATATATGTAGGCTTATACACACATATCTACATATAAAGGGAATGAGAATGGAGTTCTATTTTTTTTTTTAAGAAGAAAAATTCTGTTTTAAAAGTCATAAACAGATTTTGCTTCTATGGTGACAACTGAATTTGATGTTGGGATAGAAATCTCCTTTGCTTATTTTTTGTGGGGAGGGGCTGTGAATGCAACCACATTACTCAAAAGCAGTTGCTTTAGACAGAGATTTCTCTTCAGAAAAGCACATTGGTTACAAAAGCCATGGTATACCCTGAAAGGTTGGAGGTTATTTTTCTCCTGAATTGTCTTTAGACTGCCATGTTCCTGACAACCACTGGACAATTCTTGTGAAGTAATTGGTCCCATTAGGTTGAGAGAGACACACTGGCTGGGGCAGAAAGGACATAAAGATGTGATTTACCCCAGGCTGGAAGGCAAACTGTGAAGAAGCTGGCTAGTTGCCTCTCTCACTGGCATTAATTACAAATAACACAGATGTAAGGGGGCTTATTGTGTTCACTGCACTGACTCAATCATGGGTTAAGAGTATATCCCTCTGAGAGAGAGAGACGTGAGATTTGTCCTGAATATTCCCACTGCTCACTTTTTTTCCCCCTTGTCACACATTTGAAACAGTATCTGAAACCAACTGTTAAAACTCAAAATAAAAACTTCAATACTCAGTCTTTCTTATGAGGTTTTGACCATCTTAAGACAACTCCCTTTATTTTTTTAATATAAACATCCTTTATTAATACAACAGTCCTATTATTTGATGTAACGCTTGTCTTTTTTTTAAATTTTTATTTATTTTTAAAATTGATTTTCAGTGTTCCAGAATTCATTGTTTATGCACCACACCCAGTGCTCCATGCAATACGTGCCCTCCATAATACCCACTACCAGGCTCACCCAACCTCTCAACCCCCGCCCCTCCAAAACCCTCAGATTGTTTTTCAGAGTCTACAGTCTCCCATTCAATGATTCAGGAATGTGGCAGGATACAAAATCAGTGTACAGAAATCAGTTGCTTTCTTATACACTAACAATGAAAATATAGAAAGGGAAATTAGAGAATCGATTCCATTTACTACAGCACCAAGAACCATTAGATACCTGGGAATAAACCTAACCAAAGAGGTAAAGGATCTGTACTCAAGGAACTGCAGAAGACAACTCCCTGTAAAAGAGGAGATGGTGGGGGCCAGCTAGGAGAAGACTCCTCTGAATGAAGATGAGTTCACGGTGGTGGGGGTGGGGGGCGGTGGCAGACCAGGCCAGGGCCTGGGAGGACTAAGTGCAGGTGCAGACATGGGAGTGCCTGAGTGACATTAATGGGACAGTGGCTGGCAGTCCCTGTGGCATGCCATCTAGTAGGGCAGATGAAGGGCAGTAGTGGAGGAGAGTAACGGTCTGCATAGGGTGCAGGGATGGTGAGCAGCAGGAGCCCTTGCCAACACAATGAGAAGTCAGTGCTTTGCTAGATTTGACCTGGGTAGATTCACTGAATACCACTAATCAAGGTTAGAATCAAGGGATGGAAGCTGAGCACTTCTCATGGGCACTTGAGATGGACCTTCTGCTTTGGTCTAAGAGATGAGACAGGCTAACATGTAGAATATGGGAATGGCACAGTCACTTGACTTTGAGAGCCCTAGAGGTGACAGGGGTTCTTGCTATAGGATAGAAAAAATTATGGCTCCAGACCTCCTACCAGAGTGCCCTGGCTCATCCCCTCAGTACCAGGGACAAGGTAGGTGGCCAGGCACGTTTGCTGACTGACCCAAGGGGCCACACTTGAACTCAGGCCTGTCACCGGGCACTCGTGATTATCTCCCCCAACCTTCCCAGCTCTGGGGGGCCCAGATGTGTAGATGCCATGTTGGATCCATGTCCGCCAGCCTCTGCTCACCTCCCCACAGAAACTTCCCCCTTCCGTGAGTTTTCCATTTACTTCCTTGGTAAAGATTCTGTTTATTTCATGCCAGAGTAAGCTTCAGCCTTGAATCACAACAACGAACGTTATCTGACATCAATTGCCACTGCTTAAAGAGGTTTAGGCTTGACAGACTGTAAAGTTGTTTGCAGAACTGGAGCTGAGTGACAAAACGCCCGTCAAGAGGCGTAAACCTGTCAACTGCAATTACCCACGAGGGATTCCACAGAAGCAGAAGAATTAAACCTTGTAAATCCAAAAGGCCCATTGAAATGACTTATTTATTGGGCATCATTTATGAAGGCTCCTCAATGCACTTTGTGCTTTTGCATGAGATTTCACTTCCTTCCTATTTGCATAGGACAGATCTGCATGTAGAAAGCGGAGTGTCTGGAAGGTGCCAACGTACTGTGAACTTTTCATGCTTTAGGTCAGAGCCAGATGGTCAAAACCATCCACCAAGACCACCAACCACAGCCACAGCTCCAAAATCCCTCAGCAAAGGGAACCAGAAAGCTTCTGGCCCAATCTTGAGACCCCACTATGATGCTCAACAAAACACTACAATTTTCAAAATGTGGAGGGTGTCGCTGAAATTATGTTATGTGTTCACTGAACCCCATTTTTTCTCTCCTGTCCACACTGCTAAGCTAAATTCCCAGTTTCCCTTGCAGTTAGCGGGGGTCATATGTCTATGTTTTCATCAATGGAGTGAGTCTTCATGATGGGTCACACATACTAGCTCATGGTTCTTCTTTCTTCCTCTCATCCCCAGCTTGGCACATGTCTCACCAGAATGCTTGATGGCCTCTAGTGTTGATGGATACACTAAATGCTGAGAACCTAAGTCCCCAAATGACTTCAAAGAGCAGAGTTCCCCTACTGATCCTCACTGTCTCAGTTCCTGGTAGAGGGAAACCATTCAATAAATGGAGGCTGCAGACAAGGAAGCCTTCAAACCATTCATGAAAAATGGGTAGGATTTAAGTAAGGAGAAAATATTGAAAAGGTATCTGGGTTGGATAAAAAGACATTAAATGGCAGGAAATTTACATTTCCAAAGAATCAGTGAAGTGGCCTTAGCACAGTGTCCCTGATTTCATACTTGGAAATCTAATAGGCATCTCAAACACATATTCCAAATTAAACTCTTATTTCTAAATACCTTGTTTCTTCCCCTAAAAAGACTTTTCCCTATGCTTCCAACTTAGTAAATGGAAATCCCACTCTCTCAGTTTCATAGGCCATGATATTTGGGGCCAACCTTGACCCCTTGCCTTTACTCACATCCCACTTATAACCTACTAGCAAGTTTTATTAATTGCACCTTCAACTTTGACCCAGATCCAACCACTTCTTGTCACCTCTGCTATAGTAACATTCCAACTGAAGCCTTCCTCTTTCACCTAGATGGCTTCTAAACCCTCTAAAGTCATTTCCTTGTTTCCATCCTCACTTCCCCTACTCCATTCCACTGCAGTTTATGGTCCACACAGAAAGACCACGTGAAAATGTGAAGTCAGAGCATGTCACAAAGCACTGCTTCTTATTTAATCTCTCAACTGGCTCCTAAGCCCCACCAGAATAAGACTTTGAGGCTTGTTCACTGCTCTGCTCCTCTTTTCACCCCTTTTCATGTAGCCTTCTACCATAGACTTTTTATCACATTGTTTATAAACATGAAGGGATTTGTTCTGATAACCTTAGAAGGTTCCCTAAGGCTGGTGGCACTTAAATGGAGTCTTGAAGAATAAGAAGCATTTCAGCAAGGTGAGGAAAGCCACTCTAGCCAGAGCAAAACCACAGAGCACTGGAATGCAATATCCATAAGGGCAGGGCGTTTGGGTGTTGCATTCACACTACTGGTGTCCCCAGCAGCCAGGGCAGTGCCTGCTGCACAGTGCAAACTCAAGTCTGTAGAAAGAATGAAATTTCAATACGCAAAGGTGCAGGAAGCTGAAACTGATTAACTTCAGGAAGAATACAAATGCTGTGTGATTTATACATGGATATTAGATTGAATAACATTAGTCAAGACCTTTGGTGGCAAGTGACTGGAACCCAACTTGGACTAGCTTAAGGAAAAATGGACATTAATTAGATGAATACCAGGCTTATACTGGGGGATCAGGGACTGGGTTGACAAATAGGTCGATGTCCTCCAGCCAAAGGAGGGACAGCCAGGAACACATCTGTAGTTAAACAAGCCAGGTTTCTCATCCATTGCATCAAGGGAGAACTCTCAGGAAGAGATGATGTTGGAAAGAACCTATTTTAAGATTTGGGCTTCCGGGGCGCCTGGATGGCTCAGATGGTCAAGCGTCTGCCTTCAGCTCAGGTCATGATCCCAGGGTCCTGGGATGGAGCCCTGCGTTGGGTTCCCTGATCAGTGCAGAGCCTACTTCTCCCTCTCCCTCTGTCATTCCCTCCACTTGTGCTCTCTGGCTCTGTCTCTCTGTCAAATAAAATAAAATAAGATAAAATAAAATAAAATGATTTGAGCTTTGGGTGGGTGATTCCTTGGAGGTTTCCAAAAAGTGAGGGAGCATTGTAGATGAGGTGCTGTTGGGGAGCAAGGATAATTTTGATGGAGGGTCTTAGGAACTGTTGGGAGGGTAGGCTGGGGCAAGACTAAACTTCAATTAGTAAAGAAGGGCAGTCACTAACATCGACCAGGACAACGGAGTGTTGTTATTTAGTGGCTTGGACAATACTCATGCTTTTTCCTGTGTTCAGACACAATTATGAAGTGGTTTTGTGTTAGCCTTGATCCGTCACTGTCACATAGTGGCCTTTTTCTGATGTTGATGTTCTGTGAAATTGTTTTGTGTTCAATAGGAGAACATCAAGGACAAGCTGTGAGTGCCAGGCCAGCTGCAAGTTGTAGAGGCCACTTTTCTTTTTCTCAAGGTCAATGAGGGAATGGCAGGAATGCAAGTGGGCTCCAAGGAGAGTAGAAACCAAGAATCTGAGCAGACCAGCTTCTCTCTCTCTGCCCCTGGCTCCTTCCCACCTATTCCTATGGCTCAGCTACATTCTCATTATGTTCAGTTCCCCTTACTTTGGAAAATATGGCAACTGGAGCACTTGAAGGACTCTCATGAATGAAGAACAACATTGATACATACTGGCTTTCTCAGTTTAAGTTGAGAGAAACTCTTATGACAAATTCTAACTGGACAAGATTGGGTCAGGTACCCATCTCACTAAATGATCAGCTTTATCATGCAGGTGGCAGGCAATGCTGGGGGATATTCTGTAGGAAAACAGTACTTCTCAATTCTTATTCAAACCAAATCAAATGATGGTTAGCAGAGGGCAAAATCTGAAGTAGTCCCATTTCTCAAAAGTCTTCTGTAAAACCCTTTATGGGAATGCAGCAATTTATTCAAGATGACATTTTCTCCAAACTTGCCAAGCTTGGGGAGATACTGCCACTTTTACTCCTTGCTCAGATTATCACAGAAAGAGTGGTTGCTTTGTGTCTGGTCCCTGTTAACACACATCAGCTCTTTTGGCCTAGAAACTTCCTTTTTGTTCTTTCTTAGAAATGGCTTTATTTTCTTATTTGCAAGGGACCATTTGCTGTACTGGACAGCACCCTTCCCCCTGCAGCAATCTCCAGCTCTTCAATGACATCACAGGCCATTGCATTTCATAATAAGGTTCTTCTATTATTCCCCCAAGCATGCACATCAAATGGCATCTGGGGCTCAAGTCTTTGCTCAGCAAAGCAAGGGAGCATAAGGTGCCAAGTCGAGGATGGCTTTGCAACTGTAAATGGAACTGCTCCCTGCCTTTCCCCTCCATTGTATATGTTTCTTTGCCTTCCCACCAAAGTAAGCATGTCTCATTGTTGATTTGAAATGAGAAGAAAAAGGGGAGCTGCAGGGGAAGGGGAAGCCACCAAGAACTAATTGGTCACTTACCATAAAACAAGGACTCTGCAAAAGGTGTCCTTTTATTTACTCCTAAAGGCTGGAGGTCAAGTTTAACCCCCAATTTGCAGATGTGGAAACCAGAGATGAGCAAGTTGAAGTTTTTGGCTCAAGGAAACATGGCTAGTCAACCACAACATTGCAGTTTCCCAGGACAGCATGTGGAGTAAAAGAACACACAGGCTGGGATGGAGAAGACTCCTATCCGTGGGGCAGAAGCTGGTGTCCAAATGCCAGGAGGACACAGTTAGTGGGAGAGCATGTTCCTTTTTGGAGTGTAGACATTTGGAGGGAAAAACTAAATGCAGCTGGAAAGAAACAAGGAAATAGTGGACTGGGGGAAAAGCTTGCCTCTCCCTCCCTCCCTCACTCCCTCCCTCCCTTCCTTCCTTCCTCCCCCTCTCCCTCCCTTCCTTCCTTCCTTCCTCCCCCCCTTCCTCCCTTCCTTCCTTCACCCCTCCCTCACTGCCTCCCTTCTTCCTTTCCTCCCATCCTTCCTTTCTTCCTTCCTTTCTTCTCTCCTTCCTTCATCCCTTCCTTCTTTTCTTCCTTTCTACCAAACTACCAGTAAATGTCCCTAGCCAGGTTCTATGCTAGAAGGAATACTGAAATGAGTTAGCTACAGCCCCTGCTTTTAAGGACTATGCAGAAGTTATGGTCTGGGATCAGTCTCAAGGGAAACTGATGTGGGGTCCAGGAACCCAAAGAGATTGATTGTTAGACAGACAAAGCACTACCAGGGAGAATTAACGAAGGGAGTTTGCAATGTGGAGTTTACTCAGAAGTGCCAGGGTGAACCTCAGGACCACCTAACTTAAGAAAAAGAGTTGGACTTCCAGCCTTCCTGTAATGAAAAAGAGTGATTTTTCAGCTTAACTAAGACAAGCTTGGACAACTGGGGGCCGGCCCCGCAAAGACTCTCAGCAGGATGCATGAAGCGGGCAAACACTGATGGTAAGTAACCTCAGCTGTGGAAATTCAGTTCTTTTCAGCACTATGCACTCACCTGCTCCCATTTTTACCTTGGTTTAGAGTCTCCTGCCATCTATTGCTATATCTGCTTACTGAGCACCCACTATGTATCCATCATTCCCCGAGCGCCGGTGAGAGAAGGGTGAACCCGAAGGAGCCAGTCTTGTACTCACAGAATTAACACAGTGAGGGAGTCAAAAACCAATCAAGCAGCCACATAAATGAAACAAATAATCACTGCTTGCAGCCGGAGCTAGGAAGGAAGTAAACAAAGTGTCTGCATTCAGGGGTCACAGAGGAAAGCGCCCCGGGCACCTTGGTGCCTCCTGGGCCATGCACAACTCATCCTTATCTCACCTACATTGGTTTTGCTTCCAGTAGACTCTCTCCCTGAGTGGAGACTCACCTGTTTCCTCTTCCCAGAAGAGGCAAGGTTTGATCCAGAATCCAGAGGAGCTAAACTCAATGTATCTCCCATTGCAACAATCCCAAAAGGCATTCCCTTCTAGTTCTGCAATGTCCCATTGCATGTTTGAGTTTCCCCTATAATTACCCACATGGACAGGCAATGTCTGCTCACAGATCTCAGGCATAAGAACTATAGACCTTCCTGGGGCAGCCGCCATGTCTCCAGACAACTCTTTTAGAAGGACCATTCTGAAATTGTTCTGAATGAACTTTACCACTGGTCTTAGTTCAACCCTTCAGGGTCCCAACGACTATGTTATCTAACAAGGACTTTGGGGGCACCTAGTATGTGCTGGTCACTATATAGGACCAGCCTCTCATAGGTCTGAAGACAGTTCTCATAAATCCCTAGTTGTTCTCCTGGCTATATAAAAAAGGAAAAGTTTATTTTACCTCAGAATGTGGGTTTATTATTAGTTGGTAATGTAACCTGAGTATAGCATCTACTATCATTATAAACACCAATTATTTCCACATATAAAACAAAAGCCCTGAAACCTAACTACATACAATTTTATCTTCATTCAGCCAAAGATAAGATGGCCTGATGGAAAGAGTGTTGGCTTTGGAACCAGGACTAGAGTCCAATTACTGCTCTGACAGCTACAAGCCACACAGCCTTTGGCAATTTTCTAAACATCACTGACTCTTCTCTTCCCTATCGATAAAATAGAAACTGTGGAATCTAAAACTTAGTGCTGCAATGGGAATTAGGCATTATTTGAATAAAGCACCTGATCCGGGACCTGTTAGTATAAACTCTAAACACAGTCCCAGTTTGCTTAAAAGAATCTGTTTGAATTCAAAGGACCATCTGGCAATAGGGATTTCAAAGATCATTTAGTCAAGCACTCTGAAGTCAGCAGATGATAAAAATAAGGCTGAAAGGTTTTGCTTAAGAATACAGGGAAGAGGGGCGCCTGGGTGGCTCAGTGGGTTAAGCCTCTGCCTTCAGCTCAGGTCATGATCTCAGGGTCCTGGGATCGAGCCCCGCGTCGGGCTCTCTGCTCAGCACTGAGCCTGCTTCCTCCTCTCTCTGCCTGCCTCTCTGCCTACTTGTGATCTCTCTCTCTGTCAAATAAAAAAAATCTTAAAAAAAAATATAAAAAAAAAAAAAAAAAAAAAAAAAAAAGAATACAGGGAAGAATGAGAGAAGGAACTCCAGGCTGGTGCTCACCTCCCAGGCCCTGTGTGCTCCAAAGGCTTGGAATCTGGCACGGAAGATGGAACACACAGGACACATAAAGGGAAATTCTGAGGGGGGTCACCCCTGTCCTGTTATCCCAGGGCAGCCCTAAGTTGATCTTTTCAATATACTGGTGTTCCATCAAGGTTTTTATGTAAAAAAAAAAAGGGGGGGGCTCTACAGTTAAAAACAAAACAAAACAAAACTGTCCATCTCTTTTTTTAGAACACATGCTCTACTGCATTACAGAAGGGATGTAGATAACTTGGCTAATATGCCTCCCTGTTGTGTTTTATCTCGAGGGAGCTAAATTTTTTAAATGTGCATATCACCACAGGCTGTCAAGTTTTAATTAGTCTGCCTTTGATTGTGAGAAACTTTCCTTACCAAGATCAACTTATTTCCCACCGCCTAGTTCCCCCCATTAAAAACCCATTTTAAAGGTTTAGCTCAATTATCTGGGTTGAACGGTTGATACCGAACTGTTTCAAATAATAGAGGCTGGCAGATAATTGGAAGCATTTTTCCTGGGCAAGATAAGGAATGGAATACATAGGCCCTCTAAGTAGAGGAAACAGGGTTTTTGTCAGAATTTTCATTAGAAAAGATATTCCCATTGAGTACAAAGAACCTACCCTCAACCAGAGTCATGGGGCTTGCTCCCTTCTGCCTAAGAAAATGTAGATTTGGAGAGAAAAATGGATCTGAACAGGAAAACACAGTGACTGGAGTTCTATTTCAGTGTGTACGCATCTTTTGACCTGAGTTTACTTCCGGCCCCTTTCACTGCAGAGAAAAGGACGATGCTCTAAAATGATTGGTGGGCTTGCATTCAGGTCCCTTCTGGGCTCTCCCCTCTCAGCACCTACCCAGTCAACTGGCTCACGTTGTCCAGGAGAACTACTTACAATCCCACAAATGAGCAATGCTGCCCCAGAGCGCCATCTTTTCTCACCCGCTTTCCCCATTGCCTAAAATGTCCTTCCCCTGCTTACCCATCATATAACCTTGCACCAATGTTGCCTCCCTCAAGCAGTGTCCCCTGGGTCCTTGCCAATGGAAAGCACTCACTTGATTCACTCGTTATGCCGGGCTGCTCCTCCATTAGAACACTTACCACTCCCTATTATCATAATTCAAGTATAATTATAATAGTAATAGCAACACTGAATGTCTCTTTATTCTCCTATCAATTTACTATGAATGATAGCATGGTCTCCATTTT
This sequence comes from Enhydra lutris kenyoni, assembly GCF_002288905.1. NCBI lineage: Eukaryota > Metazoa > Chordata > Mammalia > Carnivora > Mustelidae > Enhydra > Enhydra lutris. The sequence continues at coordinate 8,365,874 of NW_019154098.1, read as the reverse complement.
ATGGTGGAGGGAACGGAAGCCCAGGGGAGTAAAGGAAGTTGCTCAAGGTCACAGAGATAGTAAGTGATGACCTCTGCTGAGAACCTAGGTTTGATGTCAAGCTGTAAACCTCCCTGTCTTTTTCTCTGGGATAGCTGAGGCCCCAGAAAGTGGAAGGTTCTGTATTCATCACAAATAGTATTAGGCTACATAAGACTAAGATAATTACAGATGGTCCCTGACTTGTGATGATGGTTCAACTTAGATTTCTCCATGTTCTGATGATCCAAAAGCACCACATTCAGGAGAAACTATACTTTGAATTTGTCCTGTGGTTGCCAAGCTATCATGTGACAAAGCCACTCTCTCAACACCCAAATCCATAGTGTTTGCACCACAGGGCCACACCCATGACTGTGTGATTCCAATACAGATCCCATAAATTTTGCTCATTTTTGTCAGTAGATTTTATGTATACCAAGGGGAGGGATGGTATCACTCACATTCATGGCGGTATCCTTATGCCTCACTCAGTGCCTGACAGAGTAAATGCTCTTTGCTAAATAAATATTTTCAGAGATCGTTGTCCATATTTCAAAGGCATGAAAACCATGGCTCAAGAGGGGGACTCATGCAATCAAGACTAAATGCTTAGGAGTCTGTGAATTTGTATTCATTTCCAGTGCATGGGATTAATAATCCAGGGTTCTCTACTTTCCAACCAAACCTCTAACCAGGAATAGATCCAGATGTTATTGGAATCAATTTCAGCATATTGATTAATTTATTCAATAAAAACTTGTCTCATGAATGGACCTTACATCAGAGTGGGGGACACAGGCATTAACGGAACCGTCATGCAACCAGATGCAAAACTGCTGTGATGAAAGGTGCAGTGGGAGAAATACTGAACAACAAGAAAGCATAAACATGGGAGTCTGACACAGAGGGCTGGCTCAAAGAAGGCTTTCCTGAGGATGCTCAGAGCAGGAAAGGGTCTAGCGGATCAGTAGGAGATAAGGAAATAAAGAAAAGAAAGAAGAGCAACTGTCTTGAAAGAGGTCAACTTGATTCATTCAACAAACATATACTGAGGGTATACTGTTCACCAGACCTGCAATTAGATGCCTAGGATGTAACAAAGAGCCCTATACACGTGGTCCCCGCCTTTATGGCACATATTGTGTCAGAGGAGATAGATGCTTTAGTAAGCAATTCCAATGGAGTGTGATAATGCTGTAAGAAGAGAGGTATAAAAAAGAGAGAGAGGTATAACATGCTCTTGGAGCACAAAGCAAGGTAGTACCTATGTGGGGGTTGGGAGGAAGGGGCAGCCATGTCAACAGAAGCTTCGCATAGGAAGTGCAAATGTAGAAGCCAAGATCTAAAATCTGAATAGTCCTTGGATGTGTTATGCCAACCTGCTTTTTTGGGAGGTCGAGGTGCCAAGTTCTGCATCATTAAGACTCTGGGAGCTAGAGTCTCTTTTCATATTCTAAGGCAGTCCTTTAATATTACTTTTGGTGTTGTGTCTGGGTTCCCACTGGAGCAAGTCTTACCCAGGAGTTAGACAGAAAGGTCCTCAATTTGATATGCCCATCAGATTCAATCATCCTACATGCCATTTAGATTTTTGGTTCTGGCTCCAAGCAGCCTCCTTGGAGAAGCAGGACTTTCTTTCTTCTACAAATTTAGGTGCCCTTTTAATCCTTCAGTAACCATCTGCTGGGCGCACATCGGAAAACCAACCATCAGTCAGATGTAGATAAGTGGGAAGAGCTAAAAAAATATGTGGCTTCTGTAGTCAAGAATGGAAGGGGAATACTATCGTGAAACTGGCTATGAACTAGAAATCAGAAGTGGATTCAGATCCTGGTGAGATCAGACTAACCGAGGGGGGAAAGATGGAAGGCAGAGTGAGGAGGTGGGCCACTGAAGAGTCCTATCTATCTGCTTAAAGAGTTGGCTGCGTATCAGAGACCATGGGTAAAATGTGTTTATTTTACCCACTTAGTGATTTTAAGTATGTAACATACAAATATTCAGGGATCCCACATTAAAAACTAAAACCAATTTGTTTTCACAGAAACTCAGACAATATAACAACACAAGATCCAAATTTTCATTTGGCAAAAACAAGTTGCAGCTAGGAAAAAACAAAAACAAAAACAAAAAAAAACAAGTTGCAGCTGCCTGATTTTAAAAGGTCTATTACTTTGCCATGTCATCACTACTACCCTTTGCCCCCCATTACCGATATATTGAATCTATTGGTCTTACTTCTGTTAGAATTTGCTAGTTGCCTGTTGCTGCCTAGGAACTACCCCCAAATTAGTGGCTCAATACAACAATCATTTTATTCCATTTAACTATTTTGTGAATCAAAAAATCAGGCACGGTTCAGCTGGGCAGGTCTCATGGTGCATATGTCACAGCTTGGTGCAGTACTGTAGGCAGAACAATTGCTCCCCAAAGAGGTCCATGTCTCATTCCTGGACCCTGTGAGTGGTTATAGAACATGGCAAAAGGGAATTATTGTTGCAGGTGTAATTATGTTGGCTAATCGCTGATGGTGAATAGGGAGATTATCCTATATTAGCCAGAGGAAGCCAATACACTCACAAAAGAATTTATACATGGAAGAGGGAGAGAGAAAAGAAGGTAGGAGTGATGCAGTATGAAAAGATTCAACCCACTGTTGTTGGCTTTAAAGATACAGCAAAGGAACCAGGAGCCAAGGAACGTGAGCAGCCTTTAGAAACCAAAAAAGGCAAGAACATGGGTTGTCCCCAGAGCTTCTAAAAAAACACACAGCCCTGCTTACACTTTGCTGTTAGCCCAGTGAGGTCCATGTCAGATTTCTCATCTATATGACTGTAAAAAATAAATTTGTTCTTTTAAGCCACTAAGTTTGTAATGATTTATTACAACAGCAATGGGAAATTAATATGACTGGGCTCTCTTGGTGATATTAACTTGGTAGCTGGGCTAATCTGGAGGGTCCAAAATACCTTCACTTATATGGCTTGCCTTGGTTGGAAGACTGGGCTCAAGCAGTATTATTACCTTTTTTAAAAACAGATTATTTATTTAAAGGGAGGGGCAGGGCAGAGGGAGAGGGAAAGAATCTTCAAGCAGACTCCCCACTAAGCATGGAGCCCAACTTGGGGCTTGATACCAGGGCCTTGAGATCATGAGCTGAAATCAAGAGTCAGACACTTAACCTACTGAGCCATCCAGGTGCACAAACCCTCACTTTTTCATATAGTCTGACAGCCTCTTACTCTCTCCCGTAGGGAGTGAGGCTTCTCCCACGGCAGCTCAGGTACTCAGGAGATCCAAAGTGGACACTGCCAGTCTTTATAAGTCTTAGACCTGACATAATGTCACTTCTGCTGCATCAGTTGGCCAAATCTATAATAAAGTCAAAGGAAGAGGAAATAGACCCCACCTCTTGATGAGGACAGTTCCAGAGAGCGTATAAACATACTTGAGCCCTTAGAGTCAATTATCTAGCTTCAAATTATATCTATTTCTTCCACATTCAAAACGTCCTTGTCCCCTCCTAAAAACCTTAGCTCTCATCACACTGTACCATTATCTGAAGTCTGGGATCTCACCATCTAAATGCAGGCCATCTGTGTGCGATGCTGTGGTTCCTTGAGTACTTCTTTATTCTGAACAATTATGAAATAAAGACTATTATGTTCCCGTGTACACATACCCTACAATGGTAGTGTAGAAGTAGGGTAACTATCACAGAGACCCCATAAAGGGAAATATTGGAGGTTCAAAGCAGTCATCAGTTCATTGACGTTCTAACCTCTAACTAAGTCTACAGTGTTAGTTCTTCAATTAGGGCCCACTTACGCCCCAGGAATGATTCTGCCCCTCTGAGTCATCTCTTCTTTTCTTTTTGAAATAGGCTGCCTCTTAATCTGAGTAGCTTTCTTAGCTTTCTTCCTCTAGTAGAAGGTTGAGGGCCCAAAGGACTCTTTTCTCACATAACTCTATCTGCACCTTTCAGCACAAGAGAGTAGTAATCCCTCTGAAAACTTTGTGGATTTCTTATGTAGCAAATTATAATCCTCTCCATTAGAAAGAAGTGAGATCTAGTTTTTATTCTGAGACAGGCCATTCTATACCTTGAGCAGCCTGTGAGATTACTGAGGGAGCACACCATGAAGATCCTCTGAATTTGTGTTTCTAGCAAAAAGTTAGTACAAGTCATGCCATTGGTTTTAAGTCCTAAACACATTTTTATCCTATGACATGTCCTACTGCCCTGGATTTAATCTTTTCCCTGGGGCCATTTCTTATATCAAAAACCTGCTGGCTGTAAAGTTGGTTTTTTGGTGGGGGAGGGCTTGGACATTTTGCTTGAAAATAAACAATTCCTGCTTTAATGTATCTCTCTTTGCTTGCACTTTATAATAGGCAACTAGAAGTCAGATGGCAATTTCAATACCATGTTTGGAAATATCCTTAGCTTAATTCTTCTGCTCCTTACATATATTTTCTATTCTGCATATTACCTACCAACAGTCTTCTTGAGGCCCTTCCAAGTTCACCAAAACAGCCATTCTTAGAGTTAATGTCATATGCATTAGGTTGGCACTAAAGCAATACTCTGCCTCCAGTACAAATTCTGTTCTAGTTATCGAGTGCTACCCAGCAAAATACCCCAAAGCTAACTGGTTTAAAACAATTACCATTTTTTTATGCCTTATGATTTTGTGAGTCAAAAATTTGGTCAAGACTCAGGAAGGTCTTTTTGTTTTGTTTTGTTTTGTTTTTCTTTATGTGATGCTGTGGTTACCCAGTGGTATTCAGCTGTTGTTGACTGGGCAATCTGGAGGGTATAAGATAGCTTCCCCTGTGCTATGCAGCACAGGGGATGGTGGAAGGCTGGGTTCAGTGGCCCCTTTCCTTCATGATATACTCTCAGGATTTCCATAAGTGACCTCTTCAGCAGGCTATTTGGAGTTTTTGCAAGTTGACTTATGACTCTACAAGAGTTGCTAAAGTCAACAGTCTTCTTAAAACAAGGCCCGGAATTGGGAAAGCATCACTTTGTCATACTCCATTGATCTTATTCATAATCCAAGATTTAATGTGGTGGAATCAAGAAATTGTTAGGTATATTTAATCTGCCAAAATGTATGAACTTATGTCCTCTACATTATCCTATGTATGACCAAGGGTCAACGGGGAGTATAAGCAGAGGAGGGATTGTACCAGATAACTGTCTCAGAAATACATATCCTGGGTAGGCAGAGCATAAAACTGAAATCAGGAGAGCAATTAGAAGACCAATACTTACAATAGTAAGGACAAGAGGGGGTGCCTCAGTGGCTTGGTTGGTTAAGCATCCCATTCTTGGTTTCAACTCAGGTCTTGATCTCAGAGTCCTAGGATTGAGCTCCACATCGGGGTGGGGAGTCTGCTGGGGATTCTCTCTCCCTTTCCATCTCCCTCTACCTCTGTCCCCACTCATGCTTGCTCTCTCTCTCAAATAAACAAATGTATCTTTAAAAAAGGTCAAGAGATCATGGCAGCTCTAATTTAAAGTAGGAGTGGGTTTTAAAGGAAAGAGACAGATTCAGTTAATATTTAAGAAATAGAATCAACAGAATGTGGTAAGTTGAGGATCAAGAAGAGTCAAGAGCAACTCCCAGGGAAGAGAATGTTGGAACCACTGGCTAAGAGGGAGCTCAAGGCAAGGATGGAGCCCTCTGGACAAGGGATTAGTGTGGCTCAGCCTTCAGAGCAAAGCCTAAGATACTGAGTTTACTTTGCAGCCTCTTTTGAAACACAGCAGCAGCTTCTAGCCCAAACTGGGGTGGGGGTAGGGAGAGAAGGTGATTTGGTCAGAATTAATGAAATGTCAGCACTTGGGAGCCATTTCAGTTCTACTTGAAATGAAATTCCCTTTTCTGTGTGTTTAGTAAGGGAATAGAGAGTGGGAGAAAAATGATATTTGCTCTAATTCTACCTCATGGCTCCCATTCACCATGCAGGGGATTACATGTTTCTCATCCTCACAGAGAGGTAGTTAGGGCTCATTTGTTAATGCTCATAAAGCTTGTTGTGAATGAAAATCAGTGCATTATGCAGTGATTTTTATTCTGATATGATGAGACCATCATTCTCAGTGCCAGCCTCCAAGGGAATTAGCTGAGACCCCTTCATTAATGTAACGGGCAGTGCGTGGTCAGTTCTACACATTGACATTCTTTCAACAAATTCCCCAGAAAATATGGAAATTTCAAAGTATAATGTGGCATGGGGAAAATGAAGGGAAGGCTGTTAGAGTCTCATTTCTCTGATGTTGCCCATTTAACCCCCTGTTCGGGACAGCACTTGTGAACCAAAAGCAGAACATGCAAGACAATCCAGATGGTGTCTGAGATGAAAGCTGGATTGGGGAAGATGGTGGGTGGGATTTAGGAGGCCCAGTTTAAAGTCAGTGGCCATGCTATTGATAAAAATGTGTAAGTTTGTGCAGTGTTCTTACTTAAATAATAATTTTTAAAAAACCTGAGTCTCAGATCCCAGTTTCATAAAGGTTCACCCAGAATGTCCTATTTCCTATCTTGGGGAAGTTTGAGGAGGTTATTTAACCACTACAAAGTCCTTATCTACAGAATAATGGTATTTTTAGGGTATTCTTAAATTTAAAATGTTGTTATGGAAATTAATGACTTAGAACAATGCCTGGGACATGGTGAGTTCCTTATAATTCCTAGTAACAGCATCAATAGTAACAGGAATGTAAAAATGATGGTGATGGGGATATGTACCCATTCATCAAAACTGACATAACCATATAAGTATAAATACCTGATGAAACAAACTGGGATTAGGATAGCAAGACCAGGTAAAATGCAACTACCTCAGAGTACTGAGGGCTCATTCCCTGGCCATGAGATGAAAACAAGGATGATGGTGATGATGATGTTGGTGATAGTCATGGTGATGGTGGGAATAATGATGGTGGTGATAGTGCTGATGGGGATGTGATGGTGGTGATGCTGATGGTGATGATGGTGGTGGTGATGGTGATGGTGGGGAGGGTGGGCATGTTGATCGTGAAGATGATGATGGTGATGGTAGTGATGGTAGTGATGGTGGTAGTAATGATGATAGTAATGATGGTGATGATGGTGGTGACGATCTTAATGATAATCATGATGAACAATAAATACTGATTATACTGCATCACAGTATAAAAAAGTGCCATTTTTAAAATCAGAGAGACCTAAATCCAAAGTTATCTGTACCACATTCTAGCTATGAGGTTTGATAAGTTAACTCATTTTTCTGAGCCCCAGTTTCCACATAAGTAAAACAGAGATGATAATCAGAACTGCTTCACAGGGCTGTTTGTAAAGGTTAAATTATACGACCGGATACACACTGCTTACTGCTCTACCTGGCACACATGGCTTGGTAATTGGTAGCTATTCATATTATTATTGTTGCTGTAGCAATTTATTGGTGTAGAAATAACATCAAAATGATTACACTCCTCACAAGATAAAAAAAAGAAAACGTTTGAAATCAAGACTAGAAAGAGCACTAAATGAGGATGCATCATCTAGTGCAAACCCATCACATGCAAATATATCATAGAAATCATAAAAATGATTCAACCACAGTGAACACAGAAATGTATGGTTTGGAAATATAATGTATACAATGGGATTTTAAAAAAACCCTAACTCTATCCCATATAGGACTGTTGCACAGAAATGCAGCAGAGGTATGATGCAGAAATTACTTCAGTCCTGCTTTCTACACCATGCAGCATTTCCACATCCATTCCACTTACTGTAGAACCAAAAGAAGCTTCCTTGATTCTGCATTAAATATTAAAAATAATCTCACATTGTAATATCCAGGGGGTCTTTTGCTTCTGAAGACACTGCTGATTGGGAAGAAACACCAAGAAATTCAATGTTTCACAGAGTGCAATCACAACATAAAAAAGTGGATTGCTTTTAATTACTCAAATTATGATGCATGGTCTAGCAGCAGGGAAATAAAAGCAGTATCTCAAGGGAAGTCTCAGCATTTCAAATGAGGCTCCTGCTTATGCTGTATGGATGTAAAAGATTGCCCATTCCAGTCCTCTGTATTGTTGGGAAGGTCACATGTTCATCAGAAACTTATTCTACCAGACTGTGGCTTCCTTAAAACCACATCTGCCTGGAGTCCATGCCCTTTCATTATTGCTCTTGTTCCCACACACTTTGTTTATATCTTCATTATGGGAATTTTAGAGAGAGGGTATTTTGAGATATTAATCCAGTTTGTTTTTCCATATATCTTGTAGCCAGCACCCTTTTATCTACTACTAAGGCAGAAGAATAAACTTCTAAACTCACTGCACTGATGGGAGAGAATTACTTAGCCTAGAAAATACAGAATAAAACATTCTTGGCTTTTAATTCCAAATAAAGAGGTTCTTGAAATATACAACAAAGGAGTAAGCTTGAAAAGCAGGCTCACAAGACGATCACAGGAAACTTAATGAAGAAGAAGGATCTGAATGACCATGGGCTTACACGTTCAAGGATGTTTTTCTGTTTTCCTCACTTTTAAGCTTAAAATAAAACTCTAAATTTCCTTTAATACAGTAAGAGTGTCACTCTTTTGGCTTCTTGCATCCAGGGTTACCTTTGAGAAGTATGGCATCAATCTATTTACCTTTCTTTCACATGCAATCTGCCTTTTCTCTTTGAAAGCTTTTGAGCTCTTCTAAAATTTCACCTTTTTGTGGCAAAGTGTGTGCATATGTTTTTTAACCTATATCATGACCACCTGCTCTTGAAAATTAAGAAATTCTCAACAAATATTTCTTCAAATATTTCTTCTCCTATTAATGTTTCTCATTCTTGGAGAAAGATTGTCTTAAAGATGTTGGTATTCTACTTTTATCCTTTATATCGATTAGCTATGATGTTACGTTTCTCTTTATTCCTCTTGGATGCTTTCCAGGAGAGGTTCTTACCCTGATATTTCAGATCAATAACTTGTTCTTTGACTGTATATGTTCTGTTTTTTTACCCATACGTTGATCTCTTTATTTTAAGTATATTTTTCTAGGCCAGTATGCTCAAATTTTTCATCCTTTATAATTCCTTGTCCCTATTTTTTGTTACAAATACCTTCCTTTACCTCTTTGAAAATATTTTAAGCATCTAGGCTGTCTGACCATAATCTGGTTCACTTTATCTGGATTCTCTACCCCTTTGTTACTTTGCTGAAGTTTTGCTCTTCATGTGTCTCATGATGTTGTTCTGTGAAGTCAGTCATCTGATGTAAATTTGAAGGGGGAGAAAGGCAAACAATTCCCTCTCCACAGGTAACTGTGCCTTTCGGGGACTTATCTTTTACTTCTGAGCCAGGTCATCCCCTTTTTAAGGTGGCTAACAGAGCAGAAATGCAGAATGAGTTGAGAAGGCCAGCTGTTCTACCTGCATACGCTATTAGTTCTTCTTTACCTAACAAGTCTCAGACCCCTGCTATTTGCCTGTCTTCCTTGGCTAACCCATGTCTGTTGTTGCTCTTTCAAGCATGAGCAATCTTGTGAGAAACAGGGGAGCATATCTAAAAGGAAACCCAGCCTAGCCCCCATCTGAGTCATCTCAGTCTGTTTTCTTTTGGGACGCTATCTCTGCCAACATAAGACCCAACTGTGTCCTGTCTTCCCTGAGGTATCTCCATGGTTTCCATGATCATTACTCAAATCTGTCAACCTCTTTTATCATTTTTTGGTGGTGTCTTAAGGTTGGGTGTCAGCAATGTTAGTTGACCACCTTGACAATGAGAAATTCTCCTATCCTTTGCACTTGTTTTATGGCCTCTTATTTTGGCATCACTGGATGTTGAAGCCATTAGTCAGATGCTGCACTAAGTATTTTTTTAAATTTTATTCATTTATTTGTCAGAGAGAGAGACAGAGAGTGCACGAGCAGGAGGAGTGGCAGTCAGACAGAGAAGCAGGCTCCCCACTGAGCAGGGAGCCCGATGCAGGACTTGATCCTAGGACCCTAAGGTCATGACCCAAACCAAAGGCAGACACTTAACCAACTGAGCGACCCAGGCATCCCCTAAGTAATTTTTAAATGCAAAAAGGAGCCTTAGTAATGGAAAAGGTTAGAAGTCCTGCTTTACTTATCCCAGAGTAGATTCAAACCTTCCTCTCCAAGCAAATGGGTGTTTAGTGTTTCAAGATCCCTTCCTGATTTCAACCACCTGTCCTACTTATATCCACTTCACATACAGGAGTGTCATGTGAGTTTTAGGTGAATAAAAGATTTCAAGGATAAAAACAAGGTGTGAAAATCACAATCATATAGTTCTTGCAGTTTACAAAGTGATTTCACATACAATATGTTATTTGTTCTTCTCTAGACACTTCGGAAAGTGACTATAATTTTACTATAATGAGCACCATTTTATAAGGGTGATTCATGCAATGTCACATGGCTAGCAAGTACCAGAGCCTGGACCGGCAGTCAGGTGTATCTAAGTGTGATTCCTGTTTTTATGTCACAAGTAGGCAAACTTTTTCTGAATAGGGACAGATAGTAAATATTTTGGAGTTTGTGTACCATATGGTCTCCACTAAAACTACTAAACTCTGCAGTGATAATGCAAAATTAACCATAGAAAATATATGACTAAATGAATATGACTGTGTTCTAATAAAAATTTACTTATGGATATTAAAATTTGAATATTGACTAATTTTCATGTGTCATAAGATAACATTCTTCTTCTGATGTATTTCAACTCTTTAGAAATGTACAATCTACTGTTAGTTTGCAAGCTATACAAAACACAAGCAATGGACCAGATTTGGTGAGTGGGTCATTGTTCACCAATTCTTGATCTGTCTGATCATAGCAGGACTAGAAGTAACAGTAATTAATGAATATTGACAGGACAGCCCTCTAACAAGCTCACTTCTGGAAGAAATCCCATGACGTGGCTAACTGGTCCTGCTGGAAAAGTTAAAAGCAAGAAATTATCGAGTAGGAAAACTAGATACACAGAAACAAATGGGGTCATAAAGTTAAGCAAACTTTAAAGTTTGCTTAAAATATCTCTATTTTTAAAAAGCATTTGAACTTCAGAATGTCTTATGTAAGACATCTTCATACAAATGAAGAAAAAGGGTGGGGTGCCTGGGTGGCTCAGTTGGTTAAACGTTTGCCTTCCGCTTAGGTCATAGTGTCAGGGTCCTGGGATTGAGCCCCGAGTTGGGCTCCCTGCTCAGCAGCAAGTCTGCTTCTCCCTCTCCCTCTGCTCTCCTCCTGTTTTTACCCCCCTAAATTAAAAAAAAAATCTTTAAAAAAAGAAAAGAAAATGGGCATGTTCTAGTAGTGTGTCTGAAGTCATAAAAATAGTGTATGTGATCGGGATTTAAATCTAGAACTGGATGAAACTAGGGTTCATGTGCTTCTCCATCACACATGAGATGCTAAAAGAGAGGAAGGAAGGAAATTAATTAATTAATTAATTAATTAATTCTGGGAATTTGGCATATTTTGGGGGAAGTTCTCCATCACAATCTCTGTAAGATCCACAACTTTGTATGAAAATAGCAGTGAATTCCAGCTTAAAGCCAGAAATGACTGAAAAATGCCTCCTGGGTTATTTTTTTAAAATAAATTTCCTGTATCAAAAGCTTAGAAAGCCACTCAAAACTGTCAGTATTTCAGATCTCTGGGCCCAGGGGTGAATAATAATAATACCTATACTGAAGTTATGAGGAAAGAAAAAACATCTTCAGATAAAAGAATATTACCTTTCTAGCAAGAGGAAACAAAATGCAATTAGAAATGGTAGTGTTAGATGTGCTTTTGATTTGATTAACTCTCTTTCTAACAGAAGGGGATGGGATACACATCTTCTGTTCTTTGTTCATGATGTCGGCCAAGCCGTACTTAACACAAGAGGGCCATTTCTCCTAATGGATGATTCACCATGCCTTCTAAAATAAGCTTTACCACAGTATTTCAGAATCAGGTCACTCTTGGGCACCTGGGTGGCTCAGTGGGTTAAAGCCTCTGCCTTTGAGGCTTTGAGGACCCCTCCCAGGGTCCTGGGATCAAGCCCTACACCGGGCTCTCTGCTCAGCAGGGAGCCTGCTTCCTCCTCTCTCTCTCTCTGCCTCTCTGCCTACTTATGATCTCTGTCTGTCAAATAAATAAATAAAATCTTTAAAGAAAAAAAGAATCAGTTCACTCTTGCCCCTCAAGATGTTGTATGCCAGAAAGACATGAAGCAAACATTGTTACATCACAGAAGAACAGAAATTTGAGACTTACAGTGGTTAGAAAAATGCCCAGCATTAGCAAGTAGACCTGAATCCAGGTCATGACTCCAAATCCACATTTCTCTTTGGTGCCAGGAAAGAATAGTATTAAATACAGACCACAGTTTTCCTGATGGCAGATGGGCAGCCAAATATATATTTCTGTCTAGTTTCTATGGGTTTTCAATGATTGGAATAGGGCTGTGATTGGAATAGAATAGCTGATATTATTTCTTTTTTTTCCTAAAAAAAAAGATTTTTTTTAAGAGAGAGAGAGAAGGAGGGTCAGAGGGAGAGGGAAAGAGACTGTCAAGCAGGCTCTGCACTTAGTGTGGAGCCTGACACAGGGCTCAATCTCACAAGCCTGAGATCACCACCTAAGTAGAAATCAATAGTTGGACGTTTAACCAACTGAGCCACCCAGGGGTCCCAGAACTGCTGACATTACTAACTGGTCTTTAGGCATCAAGTATGTGAAACAGGAAAAAAACACTGTGCAACCGGATTCTTTCCTACTCAACATCCTTCATTGGAACTGCAGGATTCCAGTTCTACAAGGAAGCTGGGCTCACCCCTCCTTTGCTTCTCCCTTGCTTCTCTCTTCAAGGAGGAGATCATTAATTTGATTGGCCAGACTCTAGGATGTTGCCTGGACTAACTTTAGCCATGAACAGAGTCTAAAGGTCTCCTACATTGGCATGGGTTTCTCATCTTCCTCTGCCATGCATGAGGGGGAAACCGGAAGATCACACCTAGCTTTCTTCCTGATGCTGAACGCCAGTCATCTTCTTCCCTTTTTTCTCCTTCTTGTGTCTGTCCTGGCAGTCAGAAGACCTGTCTGTCCTTGGCCCTTTAGTTGAACCACCTTTTTACTCTTTCATCTTTCTCTGCATCTGGAGAGGAACAGAAGTGCCACATTTCCTGTGCTCCTGTTCTGCTGTTATTCGATGTTCTCACTCCATGACATTGGTTGGGATGTGCTAAAATTGTAAGACCCAGGTTACAACTCAATACACAGAGTGAAGACTCCATTATGCCTTTGAACCCAGACATTTGAACCAGGACTTTAGGGCAGCCTCCCAGGATTCAGACCAAGCAGAACCTTTTCTCCCCTTATTTGTTTCTGTGCCTCATTACATCTCTCTCTTACAAACTTCATAGTTAGAAACAATATGATGTAGGGCAGGATTCCAGAATTTCTAGTCCCTAGGCAATAATAGTAATAAAACAATTAATACTGTAAAACATTTTAAGAAGACTCTGTTTAATTGCAAGGGGAATTCATCCAAACTAAAAGGAGATCGATTACATAAACAATACAGGTGTGGCATTTTTAAGTGAGTTTCCTTTTCCCCAAGCATCTCTTCTGGGTTTAGTCTTGCCCAAAATTCATTTCCTACCCATCCACCAAAGAAAATCTCTGGAATGTGGCTCAGGAAATCTAAGTATTAAAGAAATATTCATAAATATTTTTGAACTGCCCTTGATTTCTTTTTTTAATTGACAAACTTGAATTTTAAAAACCTGCCCAATTAAACCCACATAATTATTATGAGGATGAGATGCAATAAAAGGTCAGAAGACACTTTGAAAACTGAGACGTGATCCAAATAAGAGGATATTTCAAACAATGAAAATACTGTGTGATTTTAGCCCAATATACAGCATGTTTAATAGATAAGAATTGCACCGGAAGAAGAAATGTGAAGAGTTCACTTCATTGCCTCAGGTAGGAGAGTTTCCAGCCCCTTCTTAATCCTTCTCTGCAGTCCAACTATTGGGCTCAAGTCTACTTAATTTTTGCTGTGAGGAAGTCATTCAAGTATTTGAAACAGGGCTCTCTAAACACATACACAGCATCAGTGCCCCCAAATTGTTTCATTCTTGTCTCAACATACTTTGTTTTCCTCTAAGGTAGGGGAGACTGAGGTGTGATCAAATAAAGAGGAAGAAATTACAGACCTCAGAAGGGCTTCTAACTTGCAGACAGAGAGCTGCTTTGGCAAGATACGCTTCTCTGGAAGTCAGGGAGGAGAATCAATTTTTATTCTCTACCATTAAGTCCCAAGTTCAAATCATACATCAGTTGGATACCCGCTGAATCAGACACTGACTTTCTTCATAGCCAACCTCTTATTCTAGTCAAGAAATATCTTTGAGTATGAACATTGTTATTTCTTGCTTCAACCTTGTGGGAACTTCACAGGTGTTCAAGAATCTAGTTTAATATTCTAGTTCTTCCCTTGAACAGATATAATGCTATTGAGTATAAAATCACACCAACAACTGTAACACAAGGGAGTCCTCCTGTGCCCAAAGGCCATGTGAACTTTCCATCTGCCATAAACTGAACTGTGTTTCCCAAAATTCACATACCGAAGCCTTAACCCCCAAAGTAATTCATTTAGAGATGAGGCCTTTAAGGATATAATTGAGGTTAAATGGGGTCATGAGGTTGGGGCCATAATCCAGCAGGACTGATGCTCTTATATGAAGAGGAAGATACACCAGAGATCTCTCAGAAGAAAGGCCAGTGAGGACACAGTGAGAAGGTAGCCATCTGTAAGACAGGGAGAGAGGCTTCCAGAAACCAATCCTGATGGCACCTTCAACTTGGACTTCCAAACTCCAGAATTAGAAGAAAATAAATGTTCATTATTTGAGCCACCCAGACTGTGGCATCTTGCTATAGCAGTCAAGGTGACTAACACGCCATCCCTCTTTCAAGGATTTCATTAACCTCCTTACAGACCTTGGAGAGCAAAGGGAGTTGTCCAGAAACCAAGACAGAGGGAGAGCATTCCAGAAAGAGATGATGGAAAACTCGGGAGGCTCACATCAGACTAGATGGCCAGGGAGTGAGAGAGTCGCCAAAGGACCCACCGGGATGGCAGGGTAGGGAGTGTCAGGTGACTTGTAGAAGGAAAATGATGACAACGAATAATACATTACTGTAGTTCTATATTTATGGAATCACAAAGGGTGGGAAGGGGCTCTTAACATTTTGTTACACTTTACTGAATTGGGGGGAAGTATTTTTTCTTGTAACACACTTAGAACCTATCACAGTGTTTCCCACTTGATGCCGTTCCCATTGCTCAGAACCTACACACCCCACCATCCACCTCACTCCAATCCTACTGCTACCTTCCAATTACAGTTCAGTTTTCATTAGTTATCACTCCTCTAGGGGCCTCCTGTCATCCAACCTGCATGTTTAAGGCTTATTTTATTTTATTAAAGATATAATTTATTTATTGGACAGAGACAGTGAGAGAGAGCACAAGCTGGGGGGAGGGGCAAAGGGAAAGGGAGAAGCAGACTCCCTGCTGAGCAAGGAGCCCAACTCAGGACTCAATCCCAGGACCCTGCAATCATAACAGGAGCCAAAGGCAGATGCTTAACTGACTAGGCCACCCAGGGACCCCAAGGCTGCAACTCATCAGGGGGCCTGATGGACCTCTAACTGTACACCAATATAATTAGTTTATTTATATTAATTTATCCTGCATTTCTGACTATTCTCCTGCCTCCATCCATCCTCATTTTATTATCCAATGAGACTGGTTTTTATTACATTCGAATAAATCATAGCAATCTCAATAGTTCATTGAGAATAAGGTTTCTGTGCTCATCTGTGTAACTATCCAAAATGTCATATTCAAGATAAAAAAGGAAGCTGAGCTGGAGGTTACATATTGAGCCAAGAGGCCTGAGTTCCCACTCTTGTGGGCAAGATTGCTGAGAAAGACGATGGAGGCCTTCTGTCCCCACTCAGCTACAAGAGCTGCACAGCAAGCCAGGCCCTTCTGTAGAGACGAACAGCAGGACAAGACTAATACTTTCTGATCTGGGAAAATAAGGAGGCAAGACTGGGCACACCACCAACAAACTTGTGCTTGTAACACAGTGGTCACACTCAAGGGAAACACAGTCCAAAAAATGCTTATGATTAGTATGAAAAATTATTATAAATAATTCCATAGGAATATATGGTAAATATACATTTCATGGTCAGAAGTGATGCTAATTACAGATTAATGTGCATCCTCACAGTGAGAGGAGATGCTTGAGGTCTTCTGGTCCATCACTAACTCACATCCACAAATTCCTTCTATTACCTGCCTGCCAGCCTCTGTGTGACCACCTTCACTGATGGAGAATTGACTATAGCTGGGTGTCTTACTCCTTTTGCAGACTGGTTCTCATTATCATCAAAGCAAGACAGGTCCCTGTAACTCCTTCCCTTCCACAGTTTCTATTTCCCTTCCAACACCTTGCTACTCAGAGTGTGGTCCACCATCCAGCACTGGTGAATTCTAGCTGCTTGCTCGAAGTGCAGGGTCTCTGGCCACTTCCTAAATGATTGTATTTAAGCTTCTGTATTTTAACAAACTCCTAGCTGATCTGTATGCACATTAAATCGTTTGAGAAGCATTAATCTGTAACTACTAAGTATAAGTCTAATAGGGTTTTAAAAATTATCCCTTCAGTACTTTACAAGGACATTGTGTCCTTGTAGCTAAAAATCAGGATCAGCAAAAGAAAGAAGAATAAATCTACATTTTCTAATCCATCATTTCTGGACTTCTGATGTTACACTGTAGCCCATAAACTAGACCAATAAGTCCTGGTAGGCAAAAATCTATCCTGTTTTCCTTTTAGTGCTGCCATTCATGTGTAGGTAAGCTAAATTTGCCCAGTAAAATTATCTTTAATATAAAAATAAGTTTAAAAATGAGCATACTCACTTAAAATAAATTGGCTGAATATTGCTCAATTTTTAGCCAGCTGTGTCCAGCTCATACTCATGGTAGAAATCAGATTAACTATCACCTCTGAAGGTTCTTGATTAAGTAGGAAAAGTACAAGATGGTCTATTCCAAACCCTGAACTGACAACAGAGGAAAAAATGTAGCAAATTTGCTGGCAGACTGAGTCTAACAGACAGATCAAGGAGAAAATGAAACCAGTTTGAAATAATCCACAAAATCAGAGATGGAAGAATCCTCAGAGACTACCTACTTCAATGTCTAGCCACAGATGAAAACATCAGGAACCACGAAGATGAGGGAAACACCTCAAGTCAGAGATAAATGGTAACCAGGGCCATATCCCAAAGCTGGAAAACGGGATACATTTTTTTTTTAATTACAAAGATTTCACTTTCAACAAAATATAAAATAAATTTGCCAATCACTTCCTGTCCTTTTTGTGTTATGTCAGGGTTTTACTGAAGTATAATTTGTATACAAAAATTCACCCACTGGATGTATGCAAATCTACAAATTCTAGTGAATGTTTACGGTTGTGCAACCAGCAATACAATCTAGTCCTAAGACACTTCCTAAATTTCCAAATTTCCCTTCTGCCCTTTGTAATTAATAGTCTTCACTGTCCATTCTGAGCAGCTACTGCTCTGCTTTTTTGTCTATAATTTGGCCATTTCCAGCCATTTCATATCAATGGAAATACCCAATAGGTGGTCTTTTGTGTCTGCCTTCTTTTGCTTAGAATAACGTTTTTGACATTCATCCTTGTTGAAGTTTGTATCAATAATTGATTCTTAAAAATAATTTATTATTTTCATTGGTGAATAATACTCAGTTGTATGTGGCATACCATTTTTGTTTCTCCATGCAATAGTTAATGAAATTTGGGGTTGTTTACAGATTGGGTGATTATGACTAATGCTGCCATGAATATTCATATATGTCTTCTGTAGACATCTATATTTATTTCTCTTATGTAGAGCCCCAGGAGTAGAACTTCTGGTTCATCTGATAAGTTCCAGTTTAAACTGTTAAGAAACTGGCAAACCATTTCTGCAAAGTGGTTATACCATTTTACATTCCCACCATCAATGTATTAGGGTTTCATTGTATCATGATTCTTGCCAAAACTTAGTATTATTTGTCTTTTGGACAGAAAATCCTGAAACATGAAAAATGAAGAGCAAGGTAAATCATCAAGAAGACCGACCTAGAGAAATGTAAACAGTTCAGGATGTTGGAGAATTAACTAAAAGAAAGGAATTTCTGAGGAATTATGTTAGCAATATTCTCTGGGAACAGTGACAATGTATTACAATCACATTCATATACAAGAAATCAAAACTATGCAAAAGCAACAAGTAAACAATAAAGAAAAGTTCTTAATATTTTAAAATATTTGCTGCACAAAAGGAAGATCAGTAAAATCTCAGAAGATATTACTGAAGAAAATTTTCAAAACCTAGTCCCCAAAACACTAAGAGATGGAACATAAGCGAAGAAAACACAAACAACATAGATGATCAGAACATGAGCTTTTATTTAAGTCGTAAGAATTCCAAAAGGAGAAGACTCAGTCACAGAGGAGCGCAGCAGTATAAATATAATAAGTATATACTTATATGATAAGTATAAATAATAGAAGAGAACTTTGTAGAGCTGCAGAGAGATGCAGGGTTTTACACTGAAAGTACTTCTAATTGTGGAATATAAGGAATAACATGTAAGATATTAGGAGAAGGAAGGGGAAAGTGAAGGGGGGAAAATTGGAGCAGGAAATGAACCATGAGAGACTGTGGACTTGAGAAACAAACTGAGGGTTTTAGAGGAGGGGGGGGGTGGGAGGATAGGTGAGCCTGGTGGTGGGTATTAAGGAGGGCATGTGTTGCTTGGAGCACTGGGTGTTATACGTAAACAATGAATTTTGGAACACTACACCAAAAACTAACATACAGTTCTGTATGGTGACTAACATAACGCAATTAAAAAAAAAAGAAAAAGGAAGTACTTCTAAGATTCTAATAGGAAGACTGAAAAAAAAACCCAACTATGTAGATAAGGAGAGTTTTCACAACATCAAGGGTGCCAAGGTCCTAAAATGTTGAATAAAAGAAAGAAGAGGCAGGGGTTGGGGGGAATCTGAAGCCTAGGAAGTGATATGAATCACAAAACCATACCACTACCCATCAGAAGCATATACATATATAAATTAACAAAGAAATTATTTGAAATCTAGAAATCTATTCCCAGCTAAACATTTTCAGACACTCAGAGTTTGCATCGTATGCTCCTTTTCTTAGAAAGCTACTTTAGAATGTACTCCAAACCAATGATAAGGTAAGCCAAAAAAGAGAAAAATGGGAGATCTAAGAATTAATGGGGGCAGCAGAGTTGCCCACTCCCAGAATACCTCTGTGCAACAAGACAAAAGCAGGTTAGAGCAAGAGAATGAAGGTTCCAAGAGGCAGTTTCTCAGAGAAAAAGGGGAATTCTATGAACTAAAGAGAATGGCAGACTTCTCCCTATCCCCAAATTTTGCTCTTTGATATAATTCCAACCTCCCCCCATTGATGAGATGAGAAACAGAGGTTTTGCCATCACAGTTCACACAGATGTTCACACAGATGAACTACATGAGTGGGAAAAAAGAGTTGAAGCTGGTGTCATGTGAGCTACAAAAGCAATAGTAATTATAGTAATAACAACTACCAGCTTTGAGCACTTGTCATGAACTACTCCCTAAGCACTTAATACACATTAATTCACTTACTTTTCCAAACAACCCTATAATGTAGGTTCTTGTTTTCCCCTTTTTATATACTCGCAGAGTATAGAGAAAAGGATATTGTTGTGTATGGTTCTAGAAGACAAATTGACATAAATTTTTTTTAAATTTTCAAAATACACACATTACCTTTGACTCAATCCTTTTATTTACAGGACTTTATATAAAAGATAATCAGATGTATGGTAGAATGTATGTACAGAGATCTTTAAAAGTAAAACAAACAAACAAAAACCAAGGTTCCTGGGTAGCTCAGTTGGTTAAGTGTCTGATTCTTGGTTTCAGCTCAAGTTGTGATCTCGGGATCCTGGAATCAAGCCCCATGTCAGACTCCATGCTCAGTGCAAAGTCTGCTTGAGATTTTCTCTTTCCCTTTGCCCCTCTTCTCATGCTCTCTCCCTTTCTAAGGTAAATAAATAAATTGTTTAAAAAAGTAAAAACAAACAAACAAAAAAACCTGGAAACAACTTAAAATTCCAACAGTTCTATTTGTTTGAATAAATCCTATTTATTCTATCTAGACTATTAATGTAATGAGTTATTCTGAAGCTATTCAAATGGTGTTGTAAGAATTGTTTGTTGCCAAAAAGAGTGTTAATAATACATTAAGTAAGACAATTCAAGCTACCTAAAAGTACAAATAATGTGATACTATTTGGGGTGACACTTAACAGCATGAAATTATGAGTCATTTTGTTTCCTTTTTTTGACTACACTATATTTTCCATTTTTTTAAAGCTAAGCACTTTTTACATTTATACTAATTAAAATAGTTATTCATTTAATAACTCCTCATATCAGGAGTCTCATATGTTCTAGTTCATTTGCCAAAGTTCAGGAGTGATTCCATGAATAAATACAATGTCTCCCCCAAGATCTTCCTTAATTTTAGAGGAACTTTGCTGGAATCAGTATGTGGGTGAAAGCCTTAAGCAAAAGGTGGGGGTCTTGGTGTGCAAATTATTTCACATGCAATGTGTAAGTCTGAATTGGCTACAAGTACAGCATGAATCCATAGTCCATTGTGGTTGCTTTGAAAATCCTAATACCCTCTGAAGCTACATGTCCAATCTGTTATCCAACACAAGGGCTGTGATGGTTCAGCTATTTGGAGCTATGGCTAGACTCAAGCTACAGGATCCTGTATAGTTTTAGGGAACACAATTTCAGAAGGACATTGGCAAACTGGGGTTCTTGCAGATGAGGCTGAGCACACATCTGGTTGTAAGAGAGATGACTGAGATGAGCAAGAAGAGTTAGCCAGAAGAAAGCCCTCCCTACCATGAGGAAGACCAACTCATTCCTTGCATCATCTCTAGTCAAGTAGAGAATAAAGGAGAAGGAAGCCTGTCCCACATCCAACTCTTCCATCCCTTCTAGAGAGATCCATCAATTTCTAAGGAAAGCACAGTGATTTCTAACATTGATGTGCTTGTATATTTCACATAGATCAATTCAATAAATATTTACTGAGCCAGGTGATCTACAAGGTGATAGCCACCAAATATAGAATCCAATTCTCACAATAATCCTGTGATTTGGGAATTACTATACCCATTTTGCAGTTTCTTTTTTTTTTTTTAAGATTATTTATTTATTTATTTGACAGAAAGTGAGAGAGCACAAGCAGGCAGAGCAGCAGAGGGAGAGGGAGAAGCAGGCTCCCCACTGAGCAGGGAAACCAATGTGGGGCTCAAAACCATGACCCTAGGACCATGACCTGAGCCAAATGCAGATGTTCAACCAACAAGCCACCCAAGCACCCCAATTTTGCAGGTTTAAATTGAGACACAAAGAGATTAGCAGTGGTGAAACCAGCTGTCAGACCCAGATCAGAGACTCTTGGTATCTGTGATCAGTGCACTATGCCACATCTCTCCACAGTGCACTGTAAAGAAGGGAGTGATGAGAAGCCAGCCCCTGGCCTGAAGAACCCGCACTCTGAATGTCACTATAGGACTGCTTTGCTGTAGAGAGGGTGCTAGCTTTGAGGAGACTCTCCATGGGCTGGGTTCTCACAGGCGGCTCTTATAAGCTGAGGCCCAGGTTTCAGCCTTGCAGATTCATTATGTCCTTTTCCACTGTCTTCTGAAGGACAAGGATAGTGGATTCTATACCAATATCCCTGCCAACGGGTACACCTAAAATAACCCCTCTCCAGTTGCTCTCTCATATATCCCTGCTTATTTCCTTTAGAGCACCTTCATAAAATGAAATGCTCTTATTTGTTTACTTACTTATTAACTGTCTCTCCCTAAAAATGGAAGTCCCATGAGATCAAACACCCTCTTTTTTGCTCAGGAGCTTTATTCTAAAGGTATAGAGAAGGCCTGCTATAAAGCACTCAATGCCATTAATTGAATGAACACCTGAATAAATGAATAGCACAGGAGGGACCTTAGGGAAGTAGGTCAGTCAATACCTGTTGGCTTCCCTATCCAGAGGTAAGTGTTTTATTCTTACAAAGGACATCCTGTCTCCAGGTATACTGTCCCTAAATGCCTCCCATCTGGTTTCTTTGTAATTGTTAGAGTAACAATCCTGTGAAAATTGGCCCGTCCTTAGAAGTTGGTCCAACCTTGACCTTCCCACATTGTCTTATAATTAGTTGTCTAGGAATTTTCTTTCCATGGTAGCAGGAGGTATGTTTTATTCAACTTTTTCATCCCCAAAACTTAGCACAATGGCAGGCATAGAATAAGTTCCCAGCATATATTTTTTAAGTAGATAAAAGAATGAATAGCAAGAAGCTTACTTGCCCTACATTAGTGAATAACTTGTTGTGAAGAATTTTTGATATCTTTGATATTGGTTAAGAACTTGGGCTTTTCAGTCACAGACCCTGGGGCTGACTCTCCACCCTGCTCCCTGACAAGTGATAACTAAGATAACTAAGTTACCATGTCAGTTGATGTCCAACCACAGAAAGAGAACCCCTCTTGCTATTTTAAGCAAAGAGGGACTTAATGCAGGTCTACATGGATGGGCTGAAGAAGCAGAAGTGAAGAGAGGATTGTTACCCCCAGTTCATAAGCTCCTATCACTCTAGGCCTCGAACCCAGAACCCCAGCCTAGCCCCCAGCCATTGCCACTGATGTGACTGAATTGTGTTGCCACCTGGAGCAGGAACCCAGAAGCCTCCACTCACCCTGGAGCTTATCATACATCACCCATTTGGCTAGAGCCTGCAGTCACCTGCCTTAAATTCCCTACCCCTGCAAACACCTCTATAAGGGACACTGAAGAAGGCAACAAAAATGGCTCCTCCTTCCTCCTCTGGTGGCCTCAGTGCCTCCCTTTGGTAAAATTAACACATGCTTGATGGCAGTAGAGTCTGGGAAACACACTTCTCAGTTCCCAGCCTAGCACATTATACTCATTAGAGGATGCTCCAAAATCTAGGGAAGGGAGAGTCAGTGACAACCCAGCATATCTTGAACATGGATTCCTCTCTGAGCTCTTATCTCCTAATGAATAAAATCAAGATAACAACATCTGGCTTATCTTTACCAGAGGCTGGTTAACTTCAGACTGCCACATCATACCCAAGAAAGCCCCTGAAGAATAGATTCCCTGTTTCTAGCCCAGAGATTCTGATTTAATGGGTTTTGAGTCAGATTTATTTTCATGAAGTTTCCCAGTGAGTCTCCTGGGCAATCAGTCTTGGGAAGTCTTGTCTGTCTTACAGGATTGTGGTAGGCACCATGTAAACATCTACCACAGTGTGTGGCATGCAATATGGTGAATAACTAATCAGGAACATTATTGTTGGAATTTTTTTTTAATTTAAACTTTATTTTATTTTTTCAGTGTTCCAAGATTCATTGTTTATGCATCACACCCAGTGTTCCATACAAAACACGCCTTCCTTAATACCCACCACCAGGCTCACCCAACCCCCCATCCCTCTCCCCTCCAAAACCCTCAGTTTGTTTCTCAGAGTCCACAGTCTTTCATGGTTCATCTCCCCCTCCAATTTCCCCCAACTCCCTTCTCCTCTCCATCTCCTCATGTCCTCCATGTTATTCCTTATGCTCCACAAATAAGTGAAACCATATGGTAATTGACTCTCTCTGCTTGACTTATTTCACTCAGAATAATCTCCTCCAGTCCCATCCATGTTGATACAAGAGTTGGGTATTCATCCTTTCTGATGGAGGCATAATATTCCATTGTATATATGGACCACATCTTCTTTATCCATTCATCTGACCCTGCAATAGCACTACTGGGTATTTACCCTAAAGATACAGATGTAGTGAAAAGAAGGGCCACCTATACCCCAATGTTCATAGTAATTGTTTTTTTTAAGACTTTATTTATTTATTTATTTGTTGGGGTTGGGGGAGAGAGAGAGAGAACACAAGCAGGAGGAATAGCAGACAGAGGGAGAAGCAGGCTCTCCACTGAGCAAGGAGCCTCAATCCCAGGACTCTCGGATCATGACCTGAGCTGAAGGCAGATGCTTAACCGACTGAGCCACCCAGGTGTCCCTATTGTTGTAATTGTTAACTTTGACTGAGTTAATGCACCTGGAAATGCCCTGCCTATTCCCCAAAGTCCAGGCTGATGCCCAGAGGGAACTTGAAAATTCCTTAGTGACTTGTTGGCAAACATGTATTTTCGCTTTGGCTCATTACAAAAATGGGATACGTTTTAAATGACCTATAGACACATTGAACATGTAGAGTATAACATTCTATGAAAAAATACCAAATCCAATAACAAGGATTTGGTGAAATGGCCCCCTAAGTAGATGGGTAAAAGCCTCTCTTCCTAGGAGGGCTTCTCATGCTGAGGAAGAGAGCAACTGCTCTGAGCTTTGCTAGATCATGTTGGCAGCAGAGGCAATTCTGGTCTATTTTGTCTGTGCACACTTTTGGTCTGACCCCCTCATTATTCTTTTGCACTTAGAGGCCTAATTATGTGAGAGGCCTGTCTGTCTGGGTTTCTTTATAAAATATTATAAGATGTCTTTTCTTTTTTACTTTCTCTGCTGACTAGTGTTTCTGCTTAGGAAGAATGTTTCTGTTTTTGCTTTTTGTTTTTAGGATTTTATTTGTTTAGAGAGAAAGAGAGAGAGAGAGCAGGGGGAGGGGCAGAGGGAAGGGAGAGCGAGAATTTCAAGCAGACTCCTGCACTAAGCAGAGCCCAAGTGCAGGGTTGGATCTCACAACTCTGAGATCATGACCTAAGCTGGAACCAAGAGTCAGACACTCAACTGACTAAGCCACCCAGATACCCCAGGAAGAATGTTTTCAAGACTCTAGGCTGTCAAAATTGGGATGGTGGGTGTAGACTGGTGCAATTTCAAGACAGAGATTCCAGCTCATGTATTTAAAAAAAAAAGTCTTAAGAGTTTCTCTGACATAAATGATATAAAAATATACGCTATGACAAAAGTGCTTCATTAAAAACATTAAGGAACAATAAGGTGGTAGGAACACCATTTTGTACAAGATATCATACAATATATTAAAAAGGGGGGTAAGGAAATCATGCAATGAAATGCTGGGTTGGCCTTGGACAACAGTAGAGAAAACTATTCTGTGGCAAGGGTCTGATCTTATACTTCATTGTCTTTGTGAAGACTTTTACCCTCATGTTCAAGG
Organism: Enhydra lutris kenyoni; assembly: GCF_002288905.1. Lineage (NCBI taxonomy): Eukaryota > Metazoa > Chordata > Mammalia > Carnivora > Mustelidae > Enhydra > Enhydra lutris. The sequence goes on along the minus strand of NW_019154098.1, from coordinate 8,340,395 downwards.
CCTGAAGCTGCTCATGTCTCAAAACAGGTGAACAGATGGCGAAGGTGCCCACGTTGTGGGCACTCAAGTCAGGGGGGCTGAGTCCTCCTTCTCCTGTCCATGAACTGGGAGAGGTGACTTGTTTCCTTGGGTCATGGTTTTCCAATCTCCCAGATGGGGTTAAGTGACCAAATATATGAAGTGTCTGACAGCTCCTTGAGAAGTTTCCTAACTCTTAGGCCTCTCTGCTTACTCTTTATCTTCCAGTAGATCAAGGACTTCAAACAAATTATTTATGCTTTCTGTTTTTATTCCTTCATCTGTTTTACAGCAGAGACAATCCATGCCCTAGTTTTATAATCAGGTCTTTGGGAAAGTCAAGGGATGTGTGGGACCACCTTGAAGAGCTGGCCATGGACATGGAGGGCAATGGTGCCATCTGCTTCATGAACTGTTTTTTCATGGCCCTGGTGGGAAAGAGGGCTCAGAGCCACTCTTCCCCACTACTGTGTGTAAAGCGTATTCACTTTAGAACAGGAGTTAAGGGAAGGTTGACCTGGAGGAATAATTCATCAGCAGTAGAGAACTCAGTCAGGAGAGTATCAGTTTCTGGACTGAGGCATTCCCGAAGGTCTTCAAATTAGACCAGCATGGCTCACACCACCAACCCTATCCAGTTAAGGCAACTCCTGACACACATATTTTTTTAACTGATTGCCAAAGATTTAGCATTTGAAATTTCAAGCAAAACTCAAGGAGGCCTTATATTTGATTTATTCTCCAGTAAAAAATCTGAGAATGTGGTTTCTTTGATAACCCAGAAACAGAGATTGAGTAAGCACATAAAACACAGATGCATGCATTTCTCTTAAGATCCCCTTATAATAAAATTGTCCCCAAACTATGTTTTATATAGCACCTGTTCTGTATTATAGATTTTTTGCTCAAAAACAGATTTTGTGGTGAAATTAATTTGGGAAATACTGAATTAAAACATAGTCAAATTTCTGCAGTATTTCTCAGAGACATTGAGTGTCTGGTGCACTCTGTAAATCCATAAGAACAGCTGGAGTATACAGCAGTCTCACATTTATTTGGTTCTTGGAACTTTTCCTCACAGCATGTCACTAGGAAACTCTGTCCCTAAGAAACATGCCACTCAGAGTGTGATATTTGAGCCCACAGCATTAGCTTCACTTGACCTTATTAGAAATGGCATGCCCCAAGCCCCATTCCAGTCTTTCTGAAAAAGATTCCAACAAAAGCCTGGATGATTTGAGCACATATTAAAGTTTGAGAAGCATTGCCTCATTCTTACAAACATCCATCATTATAAAGTACAAAACAGGGCTTTTCTGAGAATTTCTTCCAAGTGTACAGACTGGATAACAAACCTACAGAATGCTAGAAGTAGAAACCACCTTGGAAATCATCCACTTCAAAGGTTTGAAAACCACCTCTGAGCAGCATTAATGGAACATTAGGTGGAACCCAACATCAGAAGAATATGAACAGATCTGCTCTGGCAGACACCAGGGCAGGGGTGGTTCTTTCTCTCCTCTTACCTGTGGTCTTTTGTCAATTGAGTGATTATTTTAGTCTGTCCTGGACATGTTAGTGTTATACTTGGAGACTCCAGATCCTGTTATGTTCTTATGAAATGTGGTTTTAGTTGATTATTCATTTGTTTGCTCTGTTCAATCAGGCTCTTAATTTGATTAGACTAAAACTTCCAGCTCTAGCTCCTGGATGGCAGCTCAAATTTCAGCTCACCTGTCCTTCTAAGCTAGAATTTGTTCCACACTTTTGTGGTTTGAGTCACCCAGGCAATTGGGCAGAGTTTAGACTTACAATTTTAAGTTCCCTTCCCTGATTTCCCTCCTTGCAAGTACCCTCCCTCTCAGTTCATGTGGTCACCCCCATCTCTGACCTCTGGTTTGACAGGCCAGGAAAACACAGTATTTCATTTGTTTTGGTTTTAGGGTTTTTAAATGTTTCAGTGGGGTGCCTTGTTTTGTTGGGTTTGGTCTTGTAGGCTTCCAACATGGAGCTGACTCTAGCCTGCCCTTAGACTGAAAGCAGAAGAACAGGTCACATGCTCCATGCTACCCACTCTACGCTCTGCATCGGCCCTAGGAGCTCAAGGCCGTGTTTTCTTCCCCCTGCCCCACAGTGAACAGTGCTTCTCTGTGAGGGAATCATGCCTGGCAGGAGCTATTTAGCTATAGGGCAAGCAGAAACCCCTCCCTCCTTTGTTTTCCACCTCCATAAATGCCTAAAGCAAATTCTAATCTTATGCTTTAGCTGAATAATTAATCAACAATGTACTGAGCCCCCATTTTATGCACAGTGTAGTGTTGGAGGGGGGAGAGGATGGGGAGAGGAGAAAAGGAGAAAATCTGATGGAACCTTTTGTGATTCAGTCTGTTCTTCTAGGAGTTGTGCTGGCTTGATATTTCATGTGGGACTGCAGGGGCAGGGTGTGTAAGAATTCTTTGTGGGAGACACACAAATGGGACACTCTTCCCAGTTCTCCTGTTAACTAGCTGTGTGGCCTTGAGTTAATCATCTTCCTTCTCTGGGAATCCGTTTTCTCATTTGAAATTAGAGCCAGTTGTTCTAGGCACTCTCTGATTTCCTGCTAGGTCTAATGTTCTCTCATTTTAATAAAGCGAAGTAGCTAATTCTTAGACCCCAGATGCCTGGAGAGTATAATGAGGATTTTTTTTATGTTCTTGATTTTTCATGTTCAGGGTTATTTTTTTTTTTAAAGATTTTATTTATTTATTTGACAGAGAGATCACAAGCAGGCAGAGAGGCAGGCAGAGAGAGAGGAGGAAGCAGGCTCCCCGAGAGAGCAGAGAGCCCGATGCGAGGCTCGATCCCAGGACTCTGAGATCATGACCCGAGCCGAAGGCAGCGGCTCAACCCCCTGAGCCACCCAGGCACCCCACATGTTCAGGGTTATTAAACACAAAATCAGACTGTGAAGACACTAAGGAGAGATCTTTTCCTCCTCAGAGCTTGATAGTGCATTGGTTCTTCCTCTAATTGGGTAGGTCACCCTGGAAGACCTCTGACCTCTGGGGTCAGAGGAAGTATGGCAGACCCCGGCCCTGCACAGACATATGGGAATAGATTCAGGTTATCAACCTAACGTCATTTATGAGGCAACCCCAACTCAGGAATTAAACACAACTTAATTTAGCTCCTCACAGAGAGTGGGTTTTGAAGTTACAAATACCAAGGTCTATGCCCTATTTCACCACTTACTGTGTGTCTTTGGCAACTTCGTTCACCTTTCTGGACACCAGTGTCTTCAGGTATAAAACTGAATAGCAATCCTCCTTCACAAAGCAGCTATGAAGACACAATCAGTAACATTCAGAAAAGCTAGCATGATGCCCAATGTGCAGCATCTGACCAATGTGTATTGATGCTGGGTATACAATGTGAGGCTCTATGCAAGGACACAAAAGAATGCAACCTAAGAGGGATGTCTGGGTGGCTCAGTTGGTGAAGTGGCTGCCTTTGGCTCAGGTCATGATCCCAGGGTCCTGGGGTCAAGTCCTGCAGCAGGCTCCTTGCTCAGTGGGGAGCCTGCTTCTCCCTTTCCCCCTGCTCCTCCTCCCACTCATGCTCTCTCTCTCTCAAATAAATAAAAATAAATAAATAAATAAGGAAGGAAGGAAGGGAGGGAGGGAGGGAGGAAGGAAGGAAGGAAGGAAGGAAGGAAGGAGCAACCTAAGAGAGGCCTGGCCCACAAAATGTTTGTGGTCACACTTCAGGGAAATGGACCCTCCAGCCCCAGTCAAACTTTCAGATCATGGCAGCCCCAGGTGACAGCTTGAGAAATCCTGGACAAGAACCACCCACTTTAGTTGATCTCAGAATTCGTATTCTCAGAAATGTTAGGAGATAATAAATGTTTATTGTTTTAAGCTGCTAAATTTTAGAGTAATTTGTTACCCAGGAATATATAATTAATACAGATGCCCAAAAAAATTGACTACATCAACCCCCTACCATCCTAGAATGGAATCCAGTTGTCCTCACAGAGATGTATACTCATTCTGGCTATGGGTTTGCATTTCCTGACCAAATAGCCTTGTGCAGCACCACCGTCTCCTGAAGATCATGGAATTCTTGACCCACAGGTCTAGAATCCATGCAATAAAGCACTCCACCACATGACCTACTTGGATGCAGAAAAGATTCAGGAGTCAGCCCATGACTGTGGAATCTACTGCTCATAAAGCATATTTTTTATCCCAAAGTAGCCAACCACAGATTGCTGGCATGGCCTGCTGAAAGCAGAGCTAATGGGCCAACTTGGAAACAACATTCTGCAAGGATTGGCTGCCATCCTTCTAGATGTAGTATATGATTAAACCAGAGACTTCTGTCTGGCACTGCATGCCAGTGGAAAGAATTGAGAGATTCAGGTACAAGGGAATGAAAGTAGGAATAGCCCCAATTTCCAATGCTCTCACACAGGGATCATTTTGCTACTGTCACTGAATACAGTCTGCACTGTTTAAAGTCCTGGTGAGCAAAGGGCATTGTCAGAAAACATCAAGAGTGTTCTCAAACCATAGTTGCTGCTGCTGCTAGGGTTTTCTTTTGCCTAGAGATCACCAAGTAGGAAGGGGGAGTCACCATCATTGTCTTAAAAGGGACACTGATCAGTAGAAGGGCATAGGGCCGCTTCTACACATTGGGAGTGGGGAGAAATGTATGTAGAACACATGATTCCCATAGGTGCCTCCTATGTTCCCTTCCCCTGGGTCACCATGAGTGGATGTGTACAGCCAGGCTGGTCTGAAAAGGGTGTGATTGATTACCAAGGGCTCAGACCTCTTTGGAAATGAAGGTATGGGTTACTCCACCTAGCACTCACCACGACCCCTACAGGTGGTATCTGAGGATGAGAAGGATTTAGAATGGACAGTGAAGGAGGAAAGGATAAATGCTACCTGTAGCCCCAAGATCAACTGTAGCAACTGAGGCTGCAGTTTGTCCCACAAAACCCCTTCTTGCACATTTCTTTTCAGGAAAGGGGTCCACAAGATGTCTGGGGTATGTATCTATGTGGCATGAAGCACGGAGGGTGACAGCCCAAAGTTTTCCACCCAAATCCCCTTCAAGAGCATTTGTTCAAGGAGCATAGCTGACTGACTGCCCCAAATATCAACCCTTTGGAAAAATGAGAACATGGCATGGTTCCTAGTGACAGTCTTTTTCTTGCTGCGCCAATGGGCAACCTTTGCTCAGGTATTGCCCTCAGAACAGGGCTGCGCATTGAGACTCTTCTTACCACCCCTCCTCCTACCTCTAGTCCAGACAGGAATCATGACCTCAGGCTCCCTCACCCATTGTGGCTCCCCTTACCTGATCTCTCATAAGTACCATCACCCCATCACCATAAATCTCAGACAAATCCAATTCCATCTTGCAGCTGTTTCTTAGGAAACCCGAACTGGAACAGCTGACTTGGCCTGTTCCATTGGAAATCCCATGAAATTTTATTTTGATTTTTGTTGAGTTTATAGACTGGTTTTGGGAGAGCTGCCATAGTTACAATATGGACTCTTTGCATCCAGGAAAATTAGGTCTCTCCATTGGTCTGAGCCTCCTTTTTTGCCCATCAACCAAATTTCATCATTTTTTTTCATGTAGGACTTTTGTAGTTCTTATGTTCATTCTTAAGCTTTTGCTAGTTTTGTTATTATGGTGAGAAGAATTCTTCCTCCTGATAAGTAATTGATCATATAAGACACCACACTGTGATGGTCTGTGTATTTGTTTCTATCAGATTGAATTCCTCGAGGGCCCAGACCAGGTCTCTGTTGTTCAACAGCATATCACAACTGCTAAGCACACTATCTGACAGGTAATTTGAGCTTAAAATAGGTTTGCTTGAGGGACACCTGGGTGATGCCATTGGTTAAGTATCTAACTTTGGCTTAGGTCATGATCTTGGGGTCCTGAGAATCAAGCCCTGAATCAGGCTCCCTGCTCAGGGGGGAATCTGCTTGTCCCTCACCCTTTTTCTCCCTTTCTCCTTCTCCCTACTCATGCCCTCTCTCTCTCTCAAATAAATAAAATCTTTAAAAAATGTGTTTGTTTGGTGAGTCATTCAACAAAATAATCACTGAAGTATATTCTACCAAAAACTGTTTTTCCACCATTAAAAGGGAAAGGTAGTGCTTGTTTTTTCACCAGATTTTTTCCCAGCCTTTGAACTAATCCTTTGCTATTGGGTGTACTAGCTGAATGAAGTCCAAACCATATGCTCTAGAAGGATTTACCTTTGTAAGTAGTGGAAAGTCTGAGACACCTTCTTGACTACTGTGACAAGGTAGTGGCTCTGAGCAATGTTTTCATGTTTTCCCACCCCTCTGATGCTGCTAATGCATTCCTGCAGCCTGAAATTCCCTTTCTGAAGCCAATGCCCCTCATCTTTGTGTCCAAATTCTATTCAACCTTTAAGACTCAGTGAAATTGCCACTGAGACACTGATCTCAAGAATCTTTAGTGGTCCAAGCTTCAAGAAAATATTCACTTATATGTAAATTATGAAGTTCACATTAAAGCTAATGTGAACATTCATTTGTATAAATGCATAAAGATACTATATATGATATATATCACATTATGTCTAGCATATATTATATATAATTATTATATATTATATACATAAGCCAGTTTCTGCATGTGCATAAGCTATTTTTAATAAAAGAGAAAATGTATCAAGTGAAATGAAATAATGTGAAGTGAAATACAAGGAAATACAGTGAAGTGATGAGAAGTGACAGTTGACAGGAGGTCCACATAACGGTGCATCACTCCATCAATGTCCAATCCCCAGGGGAAGGAGAGTCCAGTAAAAGGAGACAGTCGAGAACATCAGTAATGTGTCAGGAACTGTGTTAGATATTTTAACATATTCATAAATAAGGAGAGTTGTAAGAACAATGATGTGAGACATTTCACCATAACAATGGCTTCGATTCATGGAATCACTTCCATGGGTAAGGCATTCTGTCATCTCATGGGACACCCCAATGTTACGTGATAGATGACATTCTATAGATAGCAAGACTGAATCTCCAAGGTCACTGACATTTTAAACATAGTTCAGCTTCGGACTTCCAGTATTGAAAATCTAATCCAGGTTGGTCTGATCCTAATTCTCCAAAACTCTCAAAGTACTCCTTTACACTGCCCCCCTATTTGGTTAAAAAGCTAAACTATAAATTATTCCAGTGAGTGAACAAACAAGTTCTTGGGGCACCTGGGTGGCTCAGTTGGTTAAGGGTCTAACTCTTGATCTCAGTTCAGGTCATGATCCTCAGGCTCATGAGATCAAACTTTGCATTAAGTACAAAGCTGGGAGTAGAACCTGAGTGAGATTCTCGCTCTCCTTTTGCCCCTCCAACCCCTTCTCTCTTAAAAAAAAAAAAAAAAAAAAAAAAACACAAAACTTGTGATGAGCACCAGTTGTTTTATATAAGTGTTGAATCAATAAATTGTACACCTGAAACTAACATTACACTCTATGTTAAATAACTAGAATTTAAACAAAAACCAAAAAGAAAAAAAAAGACAACAACAACAAACAAACAAAGAAACAAAAACTCCTATGACCTGTTCCGTACTTTCTGGGTAATGATAATTAGGAGAGTACTATATGTATCTGTCAGGATCACATTTCACTCAATTGCACTCATAATATGAGGCTATAGTGTGAAATACAGTAAACAGAACTCAACCACGTGCTGATTCCCAAATATGCAAGACACTTATGGATCCTCTAGCATTCAAGAAGCATTCAATAAGAAAGACAGAGATGAGAACAAACAGAATAAAACAACTTAGAGAAGAAATTTAAAAGAAAAACTGTCATTAGTTACCCTGGAGATACCACAGAACATTCTGTACCTCTGGTACATGAAAGATATATTTTTTAAAGAAAATAATACCATGAAATTGGAAATTAGATATAACTTCAGAAATGAATAAAAAGGGCAGCAGAACTGGAGGCTGAAGTTAAGTGTTTCTCCCAGAAAGTAATGCACAAAGACTGAGGAGAAACAAGAAAGAAATAATAAGATGATTGGAGGACTAATGCAGACGTTGCAAAACAACAGTGACAATCGAACTAACCATTGAAACCAACTAACCAAGAAATAATTCAGGAAGATTTCCCAGAACTGAAGTCCTCAATTCCAAAACTGGAAGCATCCACCTGAAGCTTGGTATAGCAGGTGGAGAGCTCAGGCACACGAGGCACAACATGATAATATTTCAGAACCCTAGCAGGCAGCGCTCAAAGAGGGTCCCCAAGATCTCCCACTCCCTGTATCACTGCCCTGGTCTAGAAATAGGATGGATTTCACTCCTGTGATTAGGTCAGTGGGCCTGATCTAACATGGTCTTGCATGAGCATTTTAAAAGAAAGAGCTCCTTCTGACCAGTTGCAGGAAAGGAAGACAGACCCTGAAAGCAAATGAGGGTCCCATGCACAGCTGTTGGCTTCAAGATGGAAGAAGCCGTATGTCAAAGAATTCCAGTGGATGACCAGCAAGGAAAATGGTCCTATAAGAGTGAGGAACCAAATTCCAAGAATGAGTTTGGAAGACATTTTTTCCCCAGAGTGTCCAGGCAAAAACTGGGCCAGGCTGACACTTTGATTTCAGCCTTGTGATACCCTGGGCAGAGAACCCACCCTTACTGTGACAGACTTATGCCCTTACAGAGCTTCAAGCCAAAAAATGAGAGTTGTTTCAAGCCACAAAGTTTATGGTAATTTCTTATGCAGTGACAGAAAGTGAATGTAGCTACTCTAAGGTGAGGCAGATCTTCCCAGCTCCCAAAGAGAAAGGGGAATATTTTCAAATGCAGGATCAAGAAGAGATTCAAACTTGGCTTTTCCCCTGTGATAATGAAATCTGGATGATATGAAATAGTGACTTTATAATTCTAATGTCAGAATTATTTCATTTAGAATTCAAAGTATAATAATTGAACAACGGGGCTTATGGACTCTGACTCCCGTACAGTCAAAAATCTGCATCTAACTTTTGACTCCCCCAAAACTTCTAATAGTCTACTGTTGGCCAGAAGACTTATCAATAACATAATCAGCCAATTAACACATATTTTGCATGTTATATGTATTATATACATTATATATGTGTGTATTAGGTACATATATGTATTATATATAATACATATGTGTTATATGTATTATATATGTTATATGTATTATATATAAGTATATATATATTTTATATGTATATAAGTATTATATACTTACAATATAGTAAGCTAGAGAAAGGAAAATAAAATTGTAAGAGAAAATACATTTACAGTACTATGCGGTATTTATCAAGAAAAAAAAAATCCACATATAGGTAGACCCGTGCAGTTCAAACCATGTTGTTAGAGGGTCACTGCAAAATAATCAATTACTTATGAGGGTAGAACAAATTTGTCATGGAATATCTCAAACATATTTCATCCAGGGTACCTACTGCTGGGAAGCTAACAGAAAATGTGCTCCACCCAAACTAAGACATAAGCCAAAGAAAGAGTAGAATAAGATTGAAAAAAAAAAAAAAACCTGAGAATTCAGTGTGAGAAAGGCAAGGGTAATCCCCGGGATGATGGTGAAGGATGAGCTGAAGCGGACAGCTGGACTGTAATTCTAGGGATCAACTAGGGGAATTGAAAACCAGAAGGCTGTGCGAGAGCTTCTTTCTAAAGAGATAAAATCACAGGCTAATTATTCAAATATTTTGAGACATTTGTACAACCGGGGCAGAATCTGGTCAGAATTCCTAAGAACAGTACGTGAAAAATAAGCAAACCCGCAAATCAAACAAAACAATAACTTTGAGGAAAAGGAAATGTAAGGAAGCAAAAGGAAATGACTGTAGTGTATATGGCACCATATACAGAGCAGCGGATATATGGCATCAGCTGGAGGTGTCACCTGTGCCATCAAAATCACATAAACACTGCATGTTGGGGACATGGAAATGTGGAGCTTGCATTCACGGGGCTGTGAAAGAGAACAATCCTTATGTTCTATTGTGGGAGTGAAGAGACTAATCCTAAATAATGGGGTTGTGACACTATAGGCAGGGACTACAGACTGAATGTTTATGTCCTCCCCAAATTCATATATTGAAACCTCATTCCCACTGGGATGGTAGTGGAGTGGAGCCTTTGGGAGGTGATGAGGTCATGATGGTGCAGATGTCATGATGGGATTAGTGCCTTAATAAGAGAGACTCCAGAGAGCTCCCTGGCCCCTTCCCACATGAGAACACAACAAAAAGACAGCTGTCAATGAATCAGGGAGCAGTCCTCCCCAGAACCAGACCATGACGGCATCCTGGCCCTGCACTTTCAGCCTCCAGAAATGCGAGAAATAAATATTTGTTGTTTAAGCCACAGTCCGTGGTATTTGGTTATGGTGTCTTGAGTGGACAAAGAGAAATAAGTCAACAATGGCTTCAAAGTGACCACCTCTGCAGAATGGGTGATGGCATAGGCGTGGTTTGGGTAGAAGGCTCAGAGAACCATAGGACTTTGTAAATTAAACACAGTCTAAAATAAATTTTAAAAATAAGTGGATAAAGAAGATGTGGTATGTATATACAATGGGATATTACTCAGCCATCAAAAAGATGACATCGATGTAACTAGAGGGTATTATACTATGCAAAATAAGTCAGTCAGAAAAATGCCACATGCTTTCAATCATATGTGGAATTTAAGAAACAACACAGATGAACATAGGGGAAGGGAAGGAATAAAGATAAAAATAGAGAGGCAAGTCATAAGAGACTCTTAACTCTAGAAAACCACTGAGGGTTGTTGGAGGGGAGGTGGGTGAGGAGATGTGATAGCTGGATGACAGGCTTTAAGGAGGACAGGTGATGTAATGAGAACTGGGTATTATTTGCAACTGAAGAATCACTAAATTCTACCTCTGAAACTAATTTTAAAAAGATACATTCTAAAAATAAATAAATAAATAAATAATAAGTGGAAGGACACCTGGCTGGCTCAGTTGGTTAATAATCTGCCTTCAGCTCAGATCATGATCTCAGGGTCCTGTGATTGAGTTCCAAGTCAGGCTCCTTGTTATGCAAGGAGCCTGCTTCTCCCTCTGCCTACAGCTCTCCCTTCTTCTGCTTGCTCTCTCTCTCTCTCTCTGTGACAAATAAATAAATAAAATCTTAAAAAAAAAAAAAGTAAATGGAAAGGAGGGACAGAAGGTGGGAGGGCACGAGGGAAAGCAAGCAGAGCCTGCCTAGAGGATTGCCTTACTGATTTGATGTGCTCTCCTCCTGGAAGTTTTGGGTCCCTGTGATCCAAGAGTCTTTCCATAACCAGCGACTAGCAAACTCTTAACTGAGGTGAATCAAAACAGTCCTGCTTTGGTTCCTCTTCCCATGTGGACTCAGATTTCTTGGGAACAACCAGAAACACAGAATTTGAGAGACGTATTGTGTGAAGTAATTGTTTGCTTAAAAAATATTTGAGCAGCAGTAGCGGTGAGAGGTTTCATATTATAGGAGTGACGCCTCACTGACATTCTGCAGGTTTTCTTTTGATCTATTATCATACAAAACTCTCAGTGGATTTGATCTGAAAATGATCTAGTGGGGATTTTCTTGCCAGAATGTATAATTTTCTAACACGACGTCTTTGGCACATATAATGAAGCTGTCTGGGCCAACATGAAGATATTCTTGGGATAACTCAAACTTTGACTAAATAGGATTGTGGAGGAAAGGAAAAATAAGAGAAAGGACCACATTGTTTATTAAAAACAAAACAAAACAAAACCTGGAGGGAGAGGTGGGAAGAGGTGATTTTGAGACCAGGTTGTACTGAAGATAGAGAAGAAGGGTGGCTTAATGAAAAGAACATGGTTTTTGAATTCCAACCAGCATAGGTTTGAATCCTGGCTTATCTATGCTGGAAACCCTGGGCAAATGTCTGTCTTCTTATTTTTTTAATATTTATTTATTAATTTTAGAGAGAGAGAGTATGTGCAGGGAGGAGGAGCAGAGGGAGATGGAGAGAGAATCTCAAGCAGACTCTGTGCTGAACATGGAGCCTGAAATGGGGCTCGATCTCATGACCCTGAGATCATGACCTGAGCAGAAATCAAGAGTCAGACACTTACCGACTGAGCCACGCAGGTGTCCCTGGATTCTGTAGTCTGATCAACTTCTATTTCTCCCACAAAATGGGGAAGCTAAGACATGCCTTCACACAGAGATACAACAACCACATCCTGATGGCCTGTGGACTCACGCTTGAAGTCAGATGGGTTTCTGGGTAGATGAATCACATAAGGCAATACATTCCCTTTTGTGTTCAAGTCAGTTTAAATCAGGGGTTTTGTTACTTTAGACTGAAATAGTCTCAATAAAATATCTCCATGGAGTCAATGTCTTAGGAAAGAAATTTAAAGACCGTCTTGTTTCTGATATAAGTTGATACTCTATTTAGGGGACCTATTTAGACAATGATAGAATGGGCACTTTCATGTCCATTACCAGAGGAAATCCACATGGCTTATCCAAAATGGCATTAATATGGATATATTAATAACAGAAGTTTGTCTTGTCATTCCTTTGCTGATGGATCAATGTATAAGATTGGAAGATGCTGAAACACCTATGGGCTCAGCCACTAGACTGTGTACTCTTGATCTCAGGGTTGTAAATTTGAGCTCCACACTGGGTGTGGAGATTAATTAAAAATAAAATAAAATAAAAATAAATAAAAATAAAATGAATTTGAGATTGGAAGATGCTACAGGGAAGCAACAATGGACAGACTCTCAAGAACTGGAAAATAAAATCGTATTCTTGGAAGCCAAGCTGGTACCTAATACATTCTATGTTCTTAGAAAATGTGGATTGAACAAACAAAGGAATATCCTACAAATATCCTACAAATGCCCATTTTTCCAAAGCTACCTCTTTGGAATCAATACATAGAGACAAAAAAAATAAATAAATAAGGTAGTGCCTAACCCACAACCACCAAGAGAATCTCACAATGTAGTTACTTGGAAATTCCCATGGTAACCATATCAATGGTCTAGTGGTGGGACCGTCCTAGGAAAACTGTGCCCTAGCAAACACCATGTTGAGAAGACCAAAGCATGGTTATCCATGACAGGTCAAAGCCACCTGTTTTCTCAAAGCCCTATCTCACCCCCCATCACATCATACATCCTATTTCATAGAATTCTGAGACAAGCAAAGGAGCCCCTGAGGAGCTCTCCACAGGGTCTGGAAGTCAAGTTCTCTCAAGTAGAGCATCATCTATCTGCTGTTGCAAAGCTCTAGCCCCAGAGTGAGTCAGAGCAACAGCCCCTGGCAAATTATAGCAGCTTACCCTGATTTAGAGGACTTAGTGAATTTTTACAAATGGAAATAATAAACCCAGAGGAAATATTACGAAAATGAATATGTAAACATTGAAATGGAATGTAATAATGAACAAGTCATAGCTTAGACTAATGAAGAATAAATTATGCTGGATTGCAGATCCAGCTTTGTTCCTCAGTATGACTGCAAAAAAATATAAATAAATAAAATAAATAAGTGTCAGTGGGAGGAAGGACCCTTGTGACTCTGGACTTTAAGATATAATTTGATGAACCATTGCAAAATCAGCCTCTGAACTTGACCATGAGAGCAGGTCAACCACTTGAGCCGGAAAATAATGAAAATATTATAACTTCTTTGCAGGAGGTATGCATTTCTTGCTCTAAATCAAATCTTTCTTTTTCCCCCTCCTCTACTCTTTTCCGCTCAGGACAGATAAAGCCTTGTTAATTCTTTAGGAAACATTTGGCCCAGATTTTCTGATCTAAATATCATCATCCTTCCTCTCTCCCAACAAAGATATTGCTGAATAGCAATTTTGGCTTTTGGAATCAGGTCTTTAATTCCTCATTAACACAATGTCTTTTTGTTCCTATTATTTCTCCTGAAATTGCAGGTTCAATTCAGCAACACCACCTTTTGGGCCACTTCCTGTCATTATCAGCAACACATTGTCTTTTGCATCTTTGCTGACCAGATCACTAACTTTTTTTTAAAATTTCTTTTCAGTGTTCCAGAATTCATTGTTTATGCACCACACCCTGTGCTCCATGCAATACATGACCTCCATAAAACCCACCCCCCCAAATTTTAACTTGAGTAAGGAAGTTAATGTTGGGCTCACCCAACCCCCCAAACTTTTAACCTTATTCTGAAAAATTTGCCTTGTTTATACATCTCCCCATTAGTATATCTGAGATAGATGCATTCATGGTCTCTACTTCTACCCATCCAACCATTCAAAGAGAGCATCCAAGTTTTTAGAGAAGGTATGTCTCTATGAAGATAGACCACTTAAGTCATATTCCCTAGCCAGAGTGACCTACGAACTGACCTCTGTCATTTTTGGATTATTCACGCCCTCAGTACTGAGGTGACCCAGATTTGACCCTGTGATCTTTCTGTTTCCACTTTCCAAGATGGCTTCCAGTGATACCTGCCTCCCAATTTTCACACTCTTAAATAGAGCTACAACTAAAGAAAGAGTGTAAAAAATGGCATTGTGTGACTTTCAAAGCTAGGTCATAAAAGTCTAAGTGGTTTTCTCCTCATCTTCTCTTGGATCACCCAGTCTGGGAGATGCCAGCTTCCATGTTGTGAGCACACTCAAGCAGCCCTATGGAACCATCATATGGCAAGAACCTGGAGCCTTCTGCCAACAACCAGCAATAACTTGTCAAGCATATGAGTGAGCCATCTTAGAAGTGGACCCTCTAGTCCCAGGCAAATCATCAAATGACAGCAATCTCAGCCAAAATCTTGACAACGATTTCATGAGAGATCCTGAGGCAGAAATGCCCAGCCAAGCTCTTCTTGGATTTCTGACCCACAAAAGCTGTATGAGACAATAAATGTTTATTGTTATTTCAAGCCACTAGGTTTTGGGATAATTTCATAGTAACAGATAACTAATGCTTGGGGACATTTTAGGTTCTGCTTATCTGGCTTCAACATTAACTTCCTTATTCAAACTGAGATAGAAAAACAAACAAACAATTTAAGGATTTTGTATATTTGTCAATATTTATTAAATAACTAATAAGGGTCAGATATTATCATTTAAGTGGTATTATGTATGCACTACTACTTATTAACTGAATTATGGGGATAAAATTACATGTGTGACATGAAGTTTTTAATGAGGAATTAAATGAGATATGCACATAAAAAGTTCATCAATGCCTGGCACATAGTCAACACTGAATACATGTTAGTAATAATAATAATTAATTAAAACAATTTTATTAGTAATATTGTGGTGCTGAAGCTAAGCAAGATCCTAGTAGGTAGGCAACATATCATGACCCAATCCCAGCTCTATTTGGTTCCACTGTCCACGTTCTTAATAATCAGTTGGCTATAATTATATAGTGTTCTATCAAGCCAAGCACCACCGTAGTCTTCTGGGATTGAAAAGAAAATAACAAATACTGTCCCTCCTTGAGGTCTTAGAACAAAGTAAAGCAACTTGTATTTTAGAAGTGCAACCAAATCTGAAAAGCACCAGGATGGAAATCCACACAGCGTGAAGGGAGGACACACAGAAGGAAGGGATCCATCAGCTGCTTTCACTTAGTTTTTACCTCTAGCCGTTTCTGGCCCAGGCTCTTCGGGATTCATCTCCCCCACCCCCTTTCCCACGGATTGCCATCCAACCGCACCAAACTGCTTCATGTCTCATGTGCTCCTGACATCTCACAAATGAAAATGCTTGCTGCCATCATTCAGACACCAGCATGCTGCACTGGGGACCATGGCTTTCGAAGGGCGATGCTTCTGGGTCTGTGATCACAGGCTTTTGGCAGCCACATACTGCACTGCCATGGGTGGATGAGGCTCCTGTGGCTTACTGCAGTGTGGCCTCCTGTTTTAGGCTCAGCACTGGATGAGAGAGGAGATGAACAGTCCAGTAGTAGGGAAATGGTGCATAGACAGCTTTTTCCCATTAAAAATCAGCTGAGCCATGTGGATAAAGTTCAACCCTTAAGAAGAGCACTTTGCAAGGTATCTCAACTCACCCCCAACCCACTCCCACCAATTTCCTCCAGAACCTTACTATTGATTAATCAAATTTACTTTTCTTGCCATAAGGAAAAAAGAGGAACATCTTCTTATTCTTCGAAGGGCATAAAGCCCAGAAAGGAAGACATTTTGATTTAGCAGTAGGTCTTTATTTTCAATACCTGTAGCAACCTATAGACACAGTGCGCTGAGCCCGAATGTTCCTGTCCCACAGGGACAGACCCTGACCTACTAAGCCTTTGGTGGCCAAGGATCGTTGCAAATGGGAACATCCCTAAAACATAATTTTCCATTGCAAACTGCCTCCTCCCAGCTGAAGCTCAGTTGGCCACTGAACTCAAAACTATAAAACGGATGTGAAAGCGGGATGGGCTGAGGTGTGGGCTTTGAGTGAGCCCTCCACCACCATCTAGACTTTAACTACAGACTTGTCAGTGTGCCCCAGGCTATGCGATCGTCAGAGGAGAGCAGCATTCGGAGCCCAGAGGACATAGGAAGGGATAGCGGTTAAAATGGGGGGAAAATCATCTCTTGCATTGTAAGCTCAACCCATTTGATCTGTGGGACATTGACAGACTATAAATATGGAACTGCATGATGCCATTTTTATAGGCATTTTATGAGTGTAATAACCAGGAGAAGGATCGCCCAGGACTAAAATTCAGTTGTGGTTTATGGAAATGGTCAATTTGGTTGGTTCTCTCTCTCTCTATCCTCCTTTTTCATTCTTTACAGATAAATGATTTATCTGTTTCTAGTTACATGTAAATGTATAAATATACAGCTTTCTATCTTTCTGAGGAGGGCCAAAATGAACTTGAAACCTTGCTTTTTGGGCTGTTTTTATACTAATTAATGTTTTTATTGCAGCCCATTTATAGTTAATGATGCATCCAATACCACTGCAATTTGGAAGATGTAAATGATGTTATATTTTTTTATGGGTTCAGCTTTTTTTTTTAACCTTTTATATATCATGGGGGAGAAAAGGAAATTATCAGCCTCGGTTCATTTTCTAGGTTAGAATAAAACACTTTGCAACTTTCTTTCTTAATTGAATGTGGGGTTCCTCCACTGTCCTACTTAATTCCTTAATGCCCATTCAGACAGCCAGAGAGGCGTCTGAGCAAGTCATTACCACATGTGAATGCATTAACTCGGAAATTGATTAATCCATCTTGTGAATGTTTTCAACCACTGGAAGGCAGACAACAAAAGTCTAATGAAAACCCATTGTACGTGGGAGGGACAACACCATTGACAACCACTTTCAATCAATCCAAAGGCCTCAGTTAACCTTTCTTGGACTTGGCTTTGTTGTTCTATGTAGTTTAACAAGATTGAAGATGTGACCGAATCCAGTCAAGTAAGGCAGTACCTGTACTACCCGTGTGTCAGAGCAAAGTTGGTTTCTGATGCTAGATGGTGGGGTAAGGGAGGAAGAGTTTGATGCAGTGTCCAAAACACCATGTTCCTCAGTGGACATAAAGCCAAATACCTCCCCCTCCCTCTCTTCTCCCACCCTCCTACCCTCTCTTCCTCTCTCGTTCCTCACTAACCCGGTTGATTAACACGATCATAAATTATATTTTGTGTGGTATATGAGAAAGACCAGGAGCACAGACTAGTGTTTTACAACCAACTTTAAGAGAGGATTTGCTATTCCAAATTGCTATCTCCAATTTACTGATGAGGAAACAGGTTGAGGGAGTTTAAGGGCCTTGGTCAAGGTCAGAAACCAGTAAAGGTTGAGTCTGAGACTCGAGCCCAATTTTATAATGTATGGTAATCCTCTTATTATACATTATCATCTTCATTTCATATATATAATAAAAGGACATAGGGGAAGGAAAAAAAAAAACCTTGCCAAGGATCACTCAACTATTAAGCACAAAACTGGCTTTTGAATCCTCTGTGAGGATGGAGAATTAGATTCTGTTCTAGTATTAAGGACCTAAGAAGCTAAATTTCTATAAACACAGATCATTCTCTAATCCTTGAGTGAACACATAGACCAACAATTGTTACAAAAGTATTAACTGTGGTCAAAATCTCATTTCTTAATTACACCAGGTGGTAATTAATAAAATAAAGGCTATGAAAAAGATCTGGAAAAAAAAAAAGATTCTTCTAAAATACTGAAACTTGTGTTACCGAAAGAGAAAGAATCTTACCCCTTACCCTCTTCCCTCCTCTTCTTTCTTTGTGATCTTTTTTTAAAAACTGAAAAGCACCCTACCAGCATTCACAATTAATCTGAAATAGAACACACAAGTTTATGCAATAATGGGAGAAAATACATAAACAAACATAAATTATGGGTCAGGTAAGACCAATCCTGCCTAACAATAAAGTACTTCATTACAGCAGCATGGAGCTGGGGTGTGAACAAATTGGCAGAACAAGAGGGCAGAGGGATGGAAAGTCCAGAATTAAACCAAAACATGTGTAAGAACTTGACACTTGATAAAAATAAAATTATAAAAAATCAAGAGATTAGAGGTGTTTATTCAACAGTTGATGGGAGGAAAATGGTAAGGATTTGGAGTAGACTATTTCAAAACTTATACTCAAATAAATTTCAGTTGGTTTTTCTAATGATACAATGACTAGAAAAATATATATAAAATCTCAACATACAGAAGGCAGATGCATGGCATAATATTCACACTCCATGAAAAAAATTGATAAATTTGACAACACAAAAACAAGACGGCACAGGAAAAAAATATAAACAATGCAAAAGGAAAAGGAGAAACAGAAAAAAAAAAACTATAAATGTCAGCTCAGAAATAAAAGGTTGGGTCTCTTTATAGAGAACACTCTAAGTCAATAAGAAAAGAATTCCCTCCAATGGAAGACAGAGGCAAAGGTTGTGAAATTACTGATACTCTAAGAATAAACATGTAGATAGGTCTTAAAGTATTAAAAATATATCATGAATGCACATATAAAAAGAAAAAGACTATTAAAAGTACAGTGTTACATTTTTCAACTATCAGGAAACAATTCAATACTTTGATAGGATACTGTGTTGGAGAGGGAACAGAGTAATAAGCGTGTTTATATAGCACTGGAGAAAGGTAAATTGATAGAACCTTATAGAAAGGCAGGTTGGTCCTTCTCCACTTTTTTAAAAAAATTTTATTTATTTTTAAAATTGCTTTTCAGTGTTCCAGAATTCATTGTTTTGAATTCTGAGCACCACACCCAGTGCTCCATGCAATATGTGCCCTCCGCTTTTCTATCTACCCAACCCTTAGATTTCTCTGCCCTTCTGTGTGCTTCCCCAACCCAAGAGCTTTATCTCCGTGGACTTCATCACTTAGATTTCTTTGCCAGTTGGCTTCTGGATGGATTCAGCGAATGAAAGCTTCCAGAAAGGTGGGAATCTGTCACTCCTCTCCTTAAAGGATGTGCCTGAGGGGCAGTCACTGGATGCTGACGTGCACTGGCAAGGCTGAACTTCGATCTGGAGAAGCCAGCTGGGAGAGGGCTGATTCAGAGGCTCTGGGAGGCAGTGCCCAGCTGCTCCTGCCTGGAGCCATTCAGCTGTTACCCCAAAGCTGAGAAGCCCATCTGGCCAAACCAAGGCCCCTCAGCAAAGAGACCCTCTCAGTGTCCTTTATACACAGCTCACCGGCCAGCTCTCGCTCTTCCAAAGTGCCTTTTAATTCAGTGGCTTTCCAAGATGTCTGCCAAACTCCAAGTATTTTTACAGACAGATTTTTTCTGTTTCATTGTGTTCTGGAAGTTCGAATACCCCAGCAATGCTCTCCTACTGTGGCATTATTGAATACCCATCTAGGTTGTCACACACATGCCTGTGTTCCTCTCTCTCTGAAGGGACTATGGCAGCATCCTAGGAAGTCACCACAACTCTGCCTGGGGACACTTCGCTGAGGAGGTGACCAAAAAAACCAGGTTCTAAAAGATGTCGGAATTTACTGGAAGCACAAGGAGGAGAAATGGCTTTCGAAGAAGAAAAGCCTGTGTGTGTGCTGCGTGAGCGCAGGGGTCGGGGCGAGGCAGAGGGCTTTCAGGGATGTTGTTGACTTGCAGGTAGCAAGTAACACAAGGGGATGCGGGACAGAGACAAAAGCTGAGTGAGATGAAAGGCCACGTTTCTCCTGGTAAAGGGCCTGCTGTACCCGTGCGAAAGGGATGAGCATCTCTCCAAAGATCTTTAACAGGATATGATCACCATAAGGCACTCCGTAGAAAGAGCTCCTGGTCCACAGTTTCAGAAGTGGTGTGCCCTATCGCTTCCAGAGATCCACAAAGCACAGCAGCGTGTTAAAGCCCCTGAGCGGTCCTGCAACATGAACACCTCCTCTGCATCCTTTAGTCCAGAATTTCCATCTTTGTTTGTGGAAATCAAGCCACAAAGTCAGAAATTCGCAGAGCACACCAGTAAGGGCAAAGCCTCTTCAACAACATGATGCCAGAGGCAGAGCCTCAAAGAAAATATTCAGGATCTGCAGGAGCAAAGATGAATAACATTCTCGAAACAGTAACAAGAGAAGCGACGGCTCTGACACAAGAAAATCAACCTCTCAGTGTCTAATGTGTGGACCCAGAAGCATCCAAAGGAAGGCCTGTGGGATCTGGGAAAAAGAAAAAATTAGACTATCATAGAGTATATCCTTTGTTTCCTCGGTGAGGGCGGCTTGATATTTATTATACGTCATTATAGTTTGCTATACAAAAATTGAGCTTAAGATAACTGCATAGTAACTGCGTATTGGTTTTCCTTTGAGAGGTTTCTTGCATTCGCTGCTTATTTTCCCCCACAGTGGGCCAGGCAAGGTGGGGAGAAGGGGGCAGCCAGATAGGATCAGGTGAGGGCCCACAGGTCAGGAGAGGAGTCCTTTTTCTTTCATTTTTTTCTATTCCGTCCTTCTCCCGCAAGTCCCTCCAACATAGGCCATCTGTCCCTTCTTCCCCGGAGTTAAAAAGCAACCTACATCAGACTGAAATGGACAAAAAGATAAATCACCACCCCTCTGCTGAACACGGAAAGCTAAAAGGAAGAAAGAAATTGCATTTGCCTTTGCACTCAATATATCAAAGTAATTTATGTTATAACCACTCTGCCTGCTTTCATACATACTCGGTTTTAACTAAAATCAATCTCTGCAAACCTGTAATAGCTTTCTTTGTAAGGATCTTTAAAAAAGGGGGGGGGGGTGTGTGATGGAATCTGGTTCCATTAGAGGCAAGGCTGGTTTACTGCCTCACAAAATCACTCATTCTAATGAGGCACAAGGTTAAGAGAGAGCCCTCGGACATATCAAACAGTTAATGACCGGCAAGAAGCTAAGAATTAGGTGGTATCAGTTCACGTCCAAACCAGGTAAGGAAAGGTTAATTTTGCAGATTTTTAGACCAGGGCAAAGGAGTCGCTCTAGAGTCCGAGGCGGTTGGAGCCAGCTCTAGGGCGGTGGCACCCACTGCTGAGACCAGGAGGGATCCCTATATGTCCCTGAGAGCCTCCTGAGGACCAACAGGAATCCGGAGGGACCATCTCTGGAGGTTTGCTAACTGGGGAGAGCAGGGCAGCCACGCTTGTCAGCATTCACCGTAATGACAAATGCTTTTGTGATGGTTGGACTGTGCCTGGCACGGCTCTGCTCCCATGATGATCCTGCGATGCCTGTGCTATCGTTCCCCCCAATTACACAGACGTAAGGGAGTTAAGCAGTTGCCCAAAGTCATCAGGCAGCTAGTAAACAGCAGATCTGGAGCTCAGACCCACACTGTCTAGTTCTAGGTTACCAGTCCTTAACCAGTCTGCTCTCCTACCTCCTCCCTCATATAGTAGCTGTTGTATAAAGAACTCCATTTTTAAAGACGTTCATGTATGTATGTACGTATGTATGCATGTATTTAAAATTCTTTTATTTTAATTCTAGTATATTTAACATACGGTGTCATATTAGTTTCAGTTATAGAATACCATGATTCAACACCTCCCTGCATGCCTCAGTGCTCATCACAATAAAAGTACTTTTAAAAAAAATTTTTATTTATTTTTTTAATTTCTTTTCAGTGTTCTAGAATTCATTGTTTATGCACCACACCCAGTGCTCCATGCAATACGTGCCCTCCTTAACACCCAGCACCAGGCTTACCCAACCTCCCACCGCCCTTTACTTTTAACAACCACCCCCCTACCTCCCCTCTGGTGACCATCAGTGTGTTCTCTAGAGTTGAGAGTCTGTTTCTTGCTTTGTCTTTTTTTCCCCTTTGTTTTGTTTCTTAAATTCCACAAAGGAGTGAGATCATATGGCATTTTTCTTCCTGTGACAGATTTTTTTCACTTAGCATGATACCCTCTAGATCCATCCATGTTGTTGCAAATGGCAAGATTTCATTCTCTTTTACGGTTGAGTAATATTCC